>NW_015389103.1:54030-71250 GCF_001527695.2 Protobothrops mucrosquamatus | reverse complement strand
CTTCATCTCTTATTTCCTTGGGGAGAAAACTCTAAGGATATCTTTTTAGAACTGTCAAAACTCACAAGTCCGTAATAAATTATTCTTTTTCATTACCCAACTTATTAAGTAGGCTGTTTGGGATAATGGCAGGAAAATTCTGTTTTAATTTCCACTGTATTACACGAGCTCTGGCTTTTGGATCTGCCACGGACCGGTTAGCAAGCATCTCTTTTGTACAATGCGAGCAGCCTTCAGCCCCCAAAGTTAATTACAGGTGGTCCTCAATTTACGACCACAATCCAGTGCAAAATTTCCATCGCTACGTGAAACATTCGAGTTGATTTAGTGACCATTCAAAGCCACAAAGGCACTGAAAAAAAGATGACTGATGGCCGTTTTTCACACTTACAACTGTTGTACTAGCATCCCATGGTCGCGTGATCAAAATGCAGATGACTGACGAGTGACTCATATTTATGACGGTTGCAATAACCCAGGGTCATGTGATCCCCTGTTGTGGACCTTCTGACAAGCAAAGATTTTAAGAAGAGACTAGACAGTAACTTGTCTGGAATGGAATGGAATGGAATGGAATAGAATAGAATAGAATAGAATAGAATAGAATAGAATAGAACAGAACAGAACAGAACAGAACAGAACAGAACAGAATAGAATATGGGACGGGACAGAACAGAACAGAACAGAATAGAATAGTTGGAAGGGACCTTAGCAAATGTCTCACTTAAGAACAGAAATTTTGGGCTGAACTGTGGTCGTAAGTCACCTGTAGCATGCTCCAAGCCAACACCTTTGCAGGTAAAACCAGAGCAAGTGGTTCTATTCTATTCTGAATTCTATTCTGAATTCTGTTCTATTCTACTCTACTCTACTCTCTACTCTACTCTACTCTACTCTGGTATAGGGTCTCCATCCTGAGTAAAGGGTTGGACTAGAAGATCTCCAAGGTCCCTTCCAACTCTGTTATTCTGTTCTGTTATTCTATTATTCTATTATTCTATTATTTTATTATTATTATTCTATTATTCTATTATTCTATTCTATTCTATTCTATTCTACTCTACTCTACTCAGGTATAGGGTCTCCTGCCTAAGTAGGGGATTGGACTAGAAGACCTCCAAGGTCCCTTCCAATTCTGTTATTCTGTTATTCTGTTATGCTGTTATTCTGTTATTCTATTCTATTCTACTCTACTCTGGTATAGGGTCTCCTGCCTAAGTAGGGGGTTGGACTAGAAGACCTCCAAGGTCCCTTCCAACTCTGTTATTCTGGTATTCTTCTATTCTATTCTATTCTATTCTATTCTATTCTATTCTATTCTATTCTATTCTATTCTATTCTACTCTACTCTACTCTACTCAGTCCCATCCCATGTTCTGTTCTGTTCTGTTCTGTCCCATCCCATCCCATAAAACCCATCCATCCAGGAGGCACCTAAGCCTAGGTCAATATTTTCCTGAGACCAAGCCAGGAGTTAACCACCTGAACGCTCCAATATCAGTGACGCTAAAGGGAGTTGATGCATAACAGGCCAGCTTTGCCTCGCCACCGCAGCCTATTAGATCAAAATCAGCGATCCGGTGGCGCATGCCATCATCATCATCACGATAAGGGAGATGAAGGTTTGAGCAAGTGTTGAAACAGCCTCCCCCCCCCCTTCTTGAAAAGGAAAATAGAGCAGACCGGGAAAATAACAAGGTTATTAATCTTTCATTAAGCTAACGGGATGAAAAAGAATCACTTAAACTCTTTCTTTCTCTCTGCTCCATAAGCGGGGAACCCCCTGCTAACTTCAAAGGCTCTCCAAGAAATTAGTTAATATGTTGGCACGGAACCAGACTGCAGTTTACATAAGGGGGTTTCTTCCCCTTCCATTCCTCCTCCTCCTCCTCGTATGAATTTCTTGTCCTCTTGAACAAAGCAACCTCGGGGGACTTAAAGAGAAAAAAAAAACTAGGGAAAAAAAAAAAGATAGAATGGAATTGGGACGGGAGAGATGACAAGGGTAGGAATGCTTGGTTCAAAAGTCAAGAAATATTGGATTTGGGTCCGTTGGAGGCTGCCCGAGAAATTGGGCTATTTGGGAAGCCTGCTCCGTGTTGGAATTCAAAAACGAACGGGGTTCTTTGACCTGGTTATTACTGGCAGCCCTCGGCTTGCAGCCATTTGGTTAGTGACCGTTCGGAGTTACGACGGCGCTGGAAAAAAAAAGGGACTTGGGACCGTTTCTTGCGCTTACCGCCGAACGTGGCAGCACCCCAGGGTCACGTCATCAGAATTTGGACCCTTGGCAACTGGTTCATATTTATGGTGGTTGCAGTTGTCAGGGTCGTGCTTTGGAGAGCATCCCCATGGAGACGTGGGAAGGGAAGGAGGGGGGCAGAGTTTAGTTTTATTAGTTTTTAGTTTTAGTTTAGTTTTATTAAATTTATACCCCGCCCTTCTCCCGGAGGAGTAAAAGGATGGGAAAGAGAATAAGTGAATGAGGAAATGGAAATGGAAAGGACAGGAAAGAGGGAGGGGAGAGGGAGGAAAGGAAGGGGAAGGGGAGGGAAGGAAAAGAAGGAAAGGAAAGGAAAGGAAAGGAAAGGAAAGGAAAGAGGGAGGGTAGAAGGAGGAAAGGAACGGAAAGGGAAAGGGAAAGGAAGGAAAAGAGAGGGAAAGGAAAGGAAAGGAAAGAGGGAGGGTAGAAGGAGGAAAGGAAGGGAAGGGAAGGAAAGGAAAAGAAAGGAAGGAAAAGAGAGAGGAAGGAAAGGAAAGGAAAGGAAAGGGGGAGGGGAGGGGAGAGAGAGGAAAGGAAGGGGAAGGGGAAGGAAAAGAGAAAGAAAAGGAAAGGAAAGGAAAGGAAAGGGGAGAAGGAGAAAGGAACGGAAAGGGAAGAAAGAGAGAGAGAAAGCAAAGCAAAGCAAAAGCATTGTCAACCAAGCCACTTCGGTTTATTTTGAAATTTAACTTTCCCTTTCACGAACCGATCATCTTGAGGTAGGCTGGATTCCTAGCAAGCCAGGATAAAAGTCACTCCCCCCCTTCCCTGCCCCTTTTGCTAATGAGATGATAAAACAGCAGGCATCAAATTCTTAATTACTAGAGGCGACTCATAGCAGAGAGAGAGAGAGAGAGAGAGAGAGAGAGAGACCAATATATATATATATATATATATATACATATATATATATATATATATATATATATATATATATATATATATATATTTCTTTTTTAAAGCTGCATGCCTAAGTTATAACTTCAGGCTTACGACGGTCCTGCTGTGCTGTCTTCCTTTGATGCTCTTTCTTTGTCTCCGGGGAAGATCCCAAAGGAGGGGGGGGAACCAGAGGTGGGGGGGGGACTGACTGAATTTTCAGGTGCAAATTAAAAGCTCAACATTACGGCCCCCACTTGACAAAGGGGGCTGTCCCACATTTATCTTGATACTTTGACTGGGGGGGGGAACAGCCAACCATAGTTTAGCCTAGCAACTTACATCATCCTGGTTTGCAGAGTTAGCATCAGAGTCTGGGTCTCTTGCAAAAGAAAGAACCCAGAAAAATTGAATCCAATCCCTGGATTAAAAACCACGATCTGTATTGATTTACAGCCCAAGACCAATGACAATAAAAAATCAGCAAAGAGTACAAAAGAACATTAAAAAAAAAAAAAAGGCAAGAAAACGCTCCAAACCCTGAAATCTTTCTTAATTTTAATCGTGATTCTTTCATCTTTAATTTCAATTGTTCGGTAGTATCTTTTGATCCTCTGGTAAGCCACCCAGAGTCGCTGAAAGAGTGAGACGGGCAGCATGTCCATTAAATAAATACATAAATAAAACAAGCTTTTGGCAGCTAACAGTTAAGAGTATAGCAACCAGAGGGTTTTTAAGCGCTATTGATAAAAAGGTGATAAAACCAGGACTAAAAATGAATCCCCAGGGAGCACATCACGAGAATCTAGTTGATAAATCTGGACTGAAAACAGATTTAAAATTCTCTTAAGCCAGGCTGCTTTTCAGATCCACCCTTGCGCCCTTGACTCTGCAAATAAAGGTATCAGAACGAAGGTTTTGTTTTCAAAATTGTTTAAACAACAGCCTTCCTGTGTTTTACACAACTGTTTTGACAAATGCCCTTCAACAGCCATTATCTCACCCATGGATTCTACGCTTATACATTCTTGAACGTGGGCATAGAAACCAGAGCAGGCAAAGCATCCTTTACAAAATTTATTATAGTAATAAAATGATTACAATTTATTCTAGGATTAGATCTGGGGCTAATCTGGGAATCCAACTCTCAAAGTAAAGAATTTGGCAGGAATCCAGCATTATGGATAAATTTATCCCCTGTATCCTGTGGGGGAAAAAAAATCCAGCTTTGTTTTTTTTTTGCTTTGATATTTGCACGCTCAACCCCATAATGTCACTTCCAGGAAGCTGCTTATCATTTTGTAAGCCGCCCAGAGTCCCTGCAACAGCGAGATGGCCAGCGTATAAATTTAATTAATAAACACATAAATAAAACCTAACAGTTTAAAAGCATGGAGATCAAAAGATGGTAAAAAGCAGGGCTAAAAATGAACCCCCGGGGAGCAAATCACAAAAAACCAGTTTACAAACTTGACTTTTCCTCACGTGCTCCCTGCTTCCTCCTGCTTGAGTACGGGGCTGGACTAGAAGACCTCCAAGGTCCCTTCCAACTCTGTTATTCTATGTCCTATAATTAGCTGGATAAATCAACATACGTTATGATAAATTGCGGGTGCTCCATGCCTGGAGGCTTTTAAGAAGAAACCATTTGTCCAGAATGCTTGAGTCGAGGTTGGACTAGAAGACCTCCAAGGTCCCTTCAAACTCTGTTATTCTGTTATCATCATCAGCCAGGATGAAAGACAAGGCGTAAGAGGGGGGAAAAAGGAACAGGAAGTGGAAGAAGGAAAGGAAAACAAAGCAAGGGGGAATGTTAAGAAACCTGGAAATGCTGACAATAAAATAAATAAAGCCAAATTTTGAAAAGTTTATAAACAGGATGAACCGACACCCGGGAATGCAAAACCTTAGGAAATTGTGCCACCCAAGAGGGGTCATCTTATGCAATTTGTAGCTCTCCGCCTGACCCACCTCATAGGGCTGTCGTCGTGGGGGGAATTATCAGGAGGAAAGAGCGTTGAATATATTCGTGTCTTGAGTTATTTCTAAAAATAATAAAGGCAGGATACAAACAAACAAACATACTGAGCTTTGGAAGAAGCGCTTCCCACGTCTGTTTCTTTCTCATCCCCCCCCTAAAAATTGCTCCAAATCCTGGGGAAGGACTGTTGCAAGGAATTTTGGGGGGAAAAGTGCAGAGCCCAGCCCTAATTTGAAGTGGTGGGTTGCAGAGAAGCTGGTCCTTCCTTGCAGGGTGCTGTTTCTTAAAAATTAAACGTTTAATTTTAGAACTGGAAAAAGGAAACTGCAAAGGGAGGGGTTGAAGAGACACCCTTCAAATAAGCATCTGGCCAGTTCTGAAGGGGGCAGCTGACCCCCAAATGAAAAGCAGATTTGGGGGACCCACTTTCCCCCAAATCCAGGAACAGCAAAGACCAAGTATCCTGAGTTTCTGAGGTTTCCAGCTTGCAAAGAAGATTTCTGGAGATTTTCTGCCCTCTGCTGGGAGACCCATGGAGCTATCCGGCTGGACAGAAGTGACTTTATTCTGGATTTTATTGCAGTTCTTAAGCAGCACAAGAGAACGGAGATTCAGCTATTCAAACTATCCAAAACTACATTGACAAAGTCAGGAAACCCAGCGAATTATCATAACCTATGGTGTTTACCCATTTAAATATCATCATTTATGTTGATCTACCTACCCGGATAATTATAGAACATAGAATAACAGGGTTGAAAGGGACCTTGGGGGTCTTCTAGTCCAACCCCCCTGCTCAAGCAGAAGACTCTAGACCCGTGGTGGCGAACCTATGGCACGCGTGCCACAGGTGACACGCAGAGCCCTCTCTGTGGACACGCGTGCCGTCGCCCCAGTCCTAGGCCTTCAGCTGGGTTTTATAAAACCTTTTTGCTTTAGGCCTCCACCACCCTGTGCAAAAAAAAAAGGTTCAATCAATCAGTCAATTTCAACTTCTCATGGAAAAAAAAAAGATCTCACAAAGTTGGAAATGATTGATTGAACTTTTTAGTCCCACCCAGTCTGCTGTTACCACCGCAACCACGCCCACCCAATGGGCCACGCCCACCCAACAATACATAAGTGGGTTTTGGGTTGCAGTTTGCGTTCTTGGTCTCTAAAAGGTTCGCCATCAGTGCCCTAGACCATTTCAATCAATCAATCAATCAATCAATCAATCAATCAAAATAGATCTGAAAGGGACCTTGGAGGTCTTCTAGTCCAACCCCCTGCTCAAGCAGGAGACCCTAGACCATTTTGATCAATCAATCAATCAATCAATCAATCAATCAATTAATCAATCAATCAATCAGAATAGAGCTAGAAGGGACCTTGGAGGTCTTCTAGTCCAACCCCCTGCTCAAGCAGGAGACCCTAGACCATTTTGATCAATCAATCAATCAATTAATCAATCAATCAGAATAGAGCTAGAAGGGACCTTGGAGGTCTTCTAGTCCAACCCCCTGCTCAAGCAGGAGACCTTATACCATTTCAGACAAATGACAGTCCAGTCTCTTAAAAGCCTCCAGTGATGGAACATCCACAATTTCTCCTAATTTATATTAACCTATCCCACTAATTATACTTTATTAATTGTCCAGCTAGTTATTATAATGTATAATTTGTCCAGCTAGTATCCTTTATTATAATCAGGAATTATCTACTTAAGTAAATAAAGAAGAGACATTTGGGCGTTACAGAAGACCTTTCACTGACACAGAATTACCATAACATCCAACCTTAAAATACAAACTAAGAAAAGGCAACTTGTACCAATTCAAGTGCAGAAAAACGACACAAAAACGACACAAAAATAACTTTCAGTACAGAGATAACAACAACACTTTCTAAATAACACCTCTCTCTTAAATTTACAAAAATGCCACCACGCAGGACGGCAAAATAACACCAACCTACAAAGTAGCCAAAAACACCCATGCAAGCAGTCCTCAACTTAACAACTGTTCATTTAGTGACCATTCAAAAGCACTGAAAAAAGGGACTTAGGACCGTGTTTCACACTCACGACCGTTGCAGCATTCCCACGGTCACACGATCAAAATTCAGAGGCTTGGCAACCGACTCGTATTTATGACGGGGTTCGCAGCGTCCCATCCCCTTTTTCGACCTACTGACCAGCAGTCAATGGGGGAAGCCAGATTCGCTTAGTGACCGTGTCACTAATTTAATAACTGCAGTGATTCACTTAACAACTGTGGGAAGAAAAGTCTTTAAATGGGGCAAAACTCACTGTAACAAGTTGTCTCGCTTAGCAACAGAAAGTTTGGGCTCAATTGTGAGCCTGTATATTGTAAGAACGGAAAGACCGAAATAAATAATAGTGGGAATAAAAAAATAAAAATAAAAATACAGATAGTCCTCGGCTTAACAACAGTTCATTTAGTGACCGTTCGCAGTTATAACGGCACTGAAAAAGAGAGACTTAGGACCGTGTTTCACACCTACGACCGTTGGAGCCTCCCCCTGGTCACGTGACCAAAATCCAAATGCTTGGCAACTGGCATGTACTTGTGACGGTTTCCACGTCCCGGGGTGTCACATGCCCTCCTTTTGCGAACTTCTGACAAGCAAAGTTAATGGGATTTGCTTAACGACCGTGTCACTAAATTAGTAACTGCAGTGATTCACTTAACAACTGTGGGAAGAAAGGTCGTAAAATGAGGCAAAACTCACTGAATGTCTCACTTAACAGGAATGTTGGGCTCAGCTGTGGTCGTAAGTCAGGGACTACCAGTAAGGGAAGAAAGGTCGTAAAACGGGGCAAAACTCAATGAATGTCTCACTTAACAGGAATGTTGGGCTCAGCTGTGGTCGTAAGTCAGGGACTACCAGTAAGGCAAGAAAGGTCGTAAAACGGGGCAAAACTCACTGAATGTCTCACTTAACAGGAATGTTGGGCTCAGCTGTGGTCGTAAGTCAGGGACTACCAGTAAGGGAAGAAAGGTCGTAAAACGAGGCAAAACTCACTGAATGTCTCACTTAACAGGAATGTTGGGCTCAGCTGTGGTCGTAAGTCAGGGACTACCAGTAAGGCAAGAAAGGTCGTAAAACGAGGCAAAACTCACTGAATGTCTCACTTAACAGGAATGTTGGGCTCAGCTGTGGTCATAAGCCAGGGACTACCAGTAATTAACCTAGTTAACGACAAGCCAACATCCCTGAAGTGTTTTCCACTTAATTCTATCAAACCCGTCCAGCGTAAATTACCTTTTTTATTCAAAAAGCTACAATATCCCCTCACGGAATCCAGTCCAGCCTCATCCCAAAATTCTTCAGAAGAATTTATTCTGGACTTTGTAAAGCAAATGTTTTCCCTTCTTGGCCTTTAAAGAAGCTTCGGGAATGTTCGGGCTTCTTCGGAAAGCTTCCGAGTCTCGGGAGCTTCGGCCTTTTTCGGGTCCGTCCGGAAAAAAAAAAAGTGGGAGGGGAGGGAGGACACGAGGCGCCGCTCCGCCAATGGGAGCCCAGCGCACCCTTGGAAGCAACGGTCACGAGGGTCGCATCGTGCCGTCTTCCTCCGAGAGGCGGGAGAGAAAATAGTCCCGGAGCCTCGGCTTAGAAAACGAGCCGTGCCACGTGGGCCAGAGCGCGGAGTGATCCTTCCGGGTGAGGCGGCTTTTCAACCGTTGGAGGGAAGAGCCAGCGCCGTTTAAAAAAAACAACAACCTGTATTCCTTCTTTTTTTTTTTTTATTTGAAGTTTTCTTTGGTTAGTGCTTGTTTGAATTTTATTTTATTTTGCTAAAAGTCTGCTGCAGTATCCTTCTCTTTATTCCTTGGCTGGTGCTTGCTTTTAAGGACCCAATTTTTACTATTTTATTCATAATAGTAAATTGATTAAGAATGGCTAAGAATTGGTGCCATGAATGTGGATATATCAGGAATTAATTGCTCATGTTTAATGAAGTTGCAAGGCTGAGAGTAGAGAGATAAATATTTTCTAATGTGTTTATATTATAATTAAAAGGTTGCTAGACTTATTTCCCATAAAATGCCTTCAATTAAGCTGAACTTAATTTTAAAAAAGGGTAAAAATGTGTATGCAGCTTGTGTGTGCAAAATAAAGTGGAGAAAAAAACCGAAAACACTTGCAAATGAATATTAGACTATGTTTCTATTTATTAAAAATAATCTCATAACAGAAAAAAATGAAAAAAGATTAGTCAATGAGCAAAGAGTTTATAACTCTCCTAAGATATAAAATTCATTAGTTTGTTAGTTAATGGGTCATTAATGAGTGAGTTGATATCTTAATCTAGTATTTTTAAGACTCTTTGTTAACAATAGCCTTATTAAAAAAAAATAAGTAAATGAGCAAACGGTTTACAATGATCCTAAAATCTAAAATTCATTAGTTCTTTGTAATTCAATGGGTCATTAATGACTGAGTTAATATTTTAATTATTCTAGTGTTTTCAAAACTTTCTATAGTCTTTATCATTATGTCATTAATGAGTGGCTTAAATGAATCAAACCAGGTTTAATAAATGCATCAAACTAGGTTCAGCCAGAATAATCTTAAAGCCGGGTATATATCTTTGTAAAAGAGGTGAGAAAAGTGGGAACCCTCCCACCCAAATTATGAATTATTGGGAAGAATGCTATAAGCTACTAGTGGTAGTTGTTCCTACTTACTCACAATTGTTACCCTCTTTGGAGAGGTTAACATTGTTAATTCTTTTGTGTATATTTTTGAAAACAGACTTTGTTTACCTGTGACGGTGCAGTGAAGAATTTATTTAAAGTATCTTTGTAAGGATAGGTCTTCCTCCTACTGAGATAATAAGACTTAATCATGGGGTATATCATAAGACCAGTGGAAAGCATTGTTTAAAAAATAGATGAGCTATCCTAGTTGTTTGGAAATGAGGGGAATTGTAGTTCAAAATAGGGAAGAATATTGGTTGGAGTGTTCCAGTATTTTGTTTCTTTGTGTCTCTGAGTGATCCTTGTTAGAATTGCCGTATCTGGAATGCAAAAGTCCATATTCCCATTCAACTGGGACTGTTCCCTATTTATTTGCTACCCTTTAGGGGTGTCTGGATTGTTGTCTCCCGATTGGCTCACATCAAATCAAACATCTGAGACTAGTATAAATATATGCTGTAGGTTGAATCCAGCTTGAACAATGGGTGTTTGCAGCTTCAAAAATCCACCTTGGGATTTTAGCTTGCATAAAACCTACTTTGGACCTTGCTGGGTCAATTCTGAAATCCCGGGGATTAGTTGGGGCTTGCAGTTAACAACAAGGGAACCATAAGCCAGCATGTGCCTCAAATCCTGGCTTCTACTTTTGTGCTAAGAGGGACACGTTTGAGGTCGCCTTAGCATTTTCTAAACATGGGGAAGATTCCCCTGATGTATTTAATCGCCTTGCCGGAAAAGATGTACTGGAAACGGGTTCAGTTTAAAGCAGGCTGCATTTTTTCCCCCTCCCTGGAAATGTGAAAAAAAGAATGAAAATCACATGTTTGTCTGCCGTTACAGCTCGTGCAGTGAGACTATGACGGGGAGAGCAAGAGCAAGGTCTCGGGCGAGGGGGCGAGCCCGTGGCCAAGAAACATCTGCAGTGGGAGCAGCTCCTGTAAGTTTTAAAAATAAACGAGGAAATTTTAAAAAAACCTATCTCTTAGATGACAGGATGGGGTTGCTGGTACTCCTCCAATCACTGTACTACATATCCAAGAAGCCCCAGCTATCCTGTTCAGTGGAATGATGAGTATTGTGGTTCTGGTTTTGGAGGGTCACCTGTGGCCTCTACGCTTCGTGATGTTTACCCTAACGCGGTTTGTCTTTCAACATTGAGCAAGCCCCCTTTTAAACCAGCATTGCCTCTTCCAGGTTCCTACGCCTGGATACAGCCAAATAACTCCCCAGCTGCCTCCGGTCCATCAAGCTGAAGCAGGAAATGGGGCCCAGGCTAGGATTGGCCAGCCAAAAGGAGCCCCGGTTTTGAAATCGGAAGGTAGGATTGGTGCCTCAAATGCAGGTCTCCCTTCCATATTCCTGGAGTTGAATTTGAATTTGCACTGCTGAAGTAAAAAATAAGGTGGGGGTGCAGCTGTTTCTTTGATCTGCTGCCTGGGACGCCGTATATATATTCATACTGGAGTCTTAACCATGATGCACTGCCTGCTTGGGTAATGAAACATCTGCAGGAAAACAGCGAAGGAGCCCAAGTCGTCGTCGTCCTCCTCCTCCTCCTCTCTGTTAATCCCACTCCCTTCTAACATTGATGATATTACCTAGTTGGGTAATGAAACATCTTGAAGAAAGCCCATCAAATTCAGCACCTAGGACCCCCTAGTTCAGCCCTGAGTTGCAGATATTCTCTTCTCTCAATCTTGGCACACTTTACCAAAAACAAAACAAAACCCTAATCTGGTAGGAGTCGCATACCTCTCCTTTCAGTGGTGATAATCTTATAAATGATTTGTGAATTTCTTTATTAGTACCTCCCTATAAAAAAGCAGCTGTAGGGGCTGACCTAACCAACCATGGAATTGATATGGTGCTTTCTCTCTGGGGTGCTAAGTGGCAAGTCTTATGATCCAGTTGTTGGGGGCTTCTTCTGTGTCATCCCCAGTGGGTCACTTTAGATAAGGGGTCTTCAAACTTGGCCCCTTTATGACTTGTGGACTTCAACTCCCAGAATTCCTCAGCCAGGCATGCCTGGCTGAGGAATTCTGGAAGTCCACAAGTCATAAAAGGGCCAAGTTGGAAGACCCCTGATTTAGATCTTTAGCAACAGCAGCTCACTTGCCCGATAAGAGTTCAGGATGCAGGTTGTCCAGAGTTAAGCACAAATGCAGATTATGACTGATTATTTTTTCTCCTCTACTTTACAGAATTTCAGATTTCAACAGGCTTTCAAGAAATGAGTTTGGGAGACCGAGGTGGGCGTCGCAGAGACTACCATGACCTTGGTGTGAACACCCGTTACTTAATGGAGCATGTTAGAGAATCCAAAACAGGTACTGTAGGGGATTCTTAGGAAAACGTCCCATGTTTTTCTTGAGGTGCCTTTTCTGTCACGCTTGAGGCGTTTTATTTGGGGAGAAGCATCCTTCCAGCCCCTTCCAGTTGTAACCACATCCAACAATGTGTTAATCCTCCACGAGGAAACACAGCTATCCCACCCTTAGCAGTGGATGTAGTGCTAGTGCTCTTACTGTTAATGGTTTGAATGTACGGCAGTCCGTGGAACAGCTGTTGAAAATGCTTGTTTAATAAATCCTTGTTAAAGAATGGTTGCTGGATTTGGGTATGTCTAGTTTAATGAAAAGGAATAGAATAGAATAGAATAGAATAGAATAGAATAGAATAGAATAGAATAGAATAGAATAAGGAGTAGAGTAGAATAGAATGGAATGGAATGGAATGGAATGGAATAGAATCTGGAAGGGACCTTGGAGGTCTTCTAGTCCATCCCCAGGGATAATAGGATAGCAGTCTTCCAATATCTCAGGGCTTGCCACAAAGAAGAGGGGGTCAACCCATTCTCCAAAGTGCCTGAAGGCAGGACAAGAAGCAACGGATGGAAACTAATCAAAGAGAGAAGCAACCTGGAATTAAGGAGAATCTTCCTAACAGTGAGGACAGTAAACCAGTGGAATATCTTCCCTCCAGAAGTTGTGAATGCTCCAACACTGGAGGTTTTTAAGAAGAGATTGGACAGCCATTTGTCTGAAATGATATAGGGTTTCCTGTCTGAGCAGGGGGCTGGACTAGAAGACCTCCAAGGTCCCTTCCAACTCTGTGATTCTGTTTTGTTAATAAATGGCTGACCAGAGATGGATACCTTTCCACAGGTGTGTCGGGGAGTGTGATCCGATTAAGCGCCAACCACTTCCGGCTGACTTCTCGTCCACAATGGGCTTTATACCAGTACCACATTGACTACAACCCACAGATGGAAGCCCGCCGTCTTCGGGCAGCCTTGCTGTTCCAACATGAGAACTTGATTGGCAAGACCCATGCTTTCGATGGGTCCATTTTGTTCTTACCAAAGAAGCTGGAAAATAAGGTATCGGCAATACTCTGTCACAGTCTGAGTAGTTCAGATACAGCGTCTTTATTGGCTGTGGCAGCTTAGAATTATGGAAATCGAGTCTTTGAGATTGAGCAATAGCCCTTGGACTTATATGCCGCTTCACAGCGCTTTACAGTCCTCTCTAAGCGGTTTACAGAGTCAGCCTATTGGCTCCCCAACAATCTGGGTCCTCATTTTACCGACTTCGGAAGGCTGGAAGGCTGAGTTGACCTTGAGCCGGTCAAGATCGAACTGCTGGCAGTGAGCAGAGTTAGCCTGCAATACTGCATTTTAGCCACTGGGCCACCACGGTTGTGGTGGCATTGAGGATGGTAACTGCAGATAGAATGAGAAGCATTTAGAAATTAGGAAGTAGTCTTGTCCATTTTTTTGATTCTGGTCAGTTTTCTTAAGGCTTCTGGAGGTTAAAATCATCCCAGCCTAAAAAATAACTATTGGCGATTCTCTTAGGCTACGGAGGTGTTAAGCCAGACAAGGCAGGGAGAGACTGTGAAGATCACCATCACTTTAACCAGTGAGCTTCCATCAACTTCACCAACTTGCCTACAGTTCTACAATATTATATTTAGAAGGTTAGCTTTTACTTCATAAGCATGTGATGGTTTTGTTTTTTGTTTTTTTTGAGAGCTGGGATTACTAGGATCTGTGCATAAGAGAGTCAGGATTTTATTTATTTTTTTAAAGTGCACGAGGAATCGATTACATTCATTAATGTGGGGAAGGGTCTGCAAACATTGGTTTTCACTTTTTTTTTTTTTTTTTTTTTTTTGAGGGGGAGGGTGGAGCTTAATTCAAGTTGTCCCAGTCGGTCCAGACAAGCTGTTTTAGTCTGACACATTTTCTCTAATGCTGCTGTCATGCACCATCCTGGTGAATTGGAGGTTTTTTGTGATGGGCGTGGAATTTGTTGATCAATCGCCTGAAATGAGCAGCTGAGCTCAAATTTGGGTGTGATTTCTCCAATTGCAATTAAGAGGATTTCTTCCCCGTGGTAGAGGAGAAGAAAATAAAGCCATCCTCCACGTGTGCGATCTTACTTTTCCATTTCTGCTTTTTCTCAGATTGTTGAAAATAATGAACTTGCAGCAGATTGGGCGAAATTACTACAACCCAAGTGACCCAATCAGTATTCCTAAGCACAGGTAACACAACTGGAAACGCCTTTATGGCCACAGTCGGGACCAGAATCAACCCCTTATTTCTTTTGGAAACTTTCTAGATACATTCTGCCTCTCCTAACAAAGATTAGGGTTCATTTCTGCCTTAGATGATGATTCTGATGCCTGCAGCATTTTTTTTTGTATTTAAAAGGTCTGGGATTACAAACCCCGAATAAGCTGATTTTTCTTAGTGTGACTTGAAATAATCACTTTTAAGGGGCCGAGCCTCACCTGCGGACGTCGGTCTGGAAAGCCAACCGACCGCCAACTTAAAACGGATTTCTGCCCTGGACGTGCAGACAGTTGCGTGGCAGGACCTGTTTCCGATGGGAGAGGAGTTCGCTGTTTGTTTCAAAGAGAGTGACGTGTCGAGGAGGCTACTCTGAATTTCTGCCCTCTCCCCGACAGGCTGATGATCTGGCCCGGCTTCACCACTTCCATCCTGCAGTACGAGACCAGCATCATGCTTTGCACAGACGTGAGTCACAAGGTCCTCCGAAGCGAGACGGTCCTGGATTTCATGTACACCTTGTACGAACAAGTCGAAGAAGAGCGCTTCCGGGAACTCTGCACCAAGGAACTCATCGGTGTGATTGTCCTTACCCGGTAAACTCGATTCATTTTTGACTTTAATGGTATAGAGCAGGGGTCCCCAACCCCCCGGGTTGTGGACCGGTACCGGGCCGCGGCACGCCAGCAACCGGGCCGCACAAACGAGGAAAGCCCCAGCCACACAGGATGCAGGCAGCACACAAAACCACGCCCTCTCCGGTCCGTGGAAAAACCTCTCTCCACGGAACCGGTCCCTGGTGCCCCAAAGGTTGGGGGCCTCCGGTGTAGATCAAAACCTTTTGCTTTCCCAGTTCTCGGCTTAACGACCACAATGGGAAAGGGGAGGGAAATCAGTGTTGATCATTGAGTGAGTCTTCCCTGATTTTTGCCCTCTCTTTGGCCACGACGGTTCAGGCAGTCCCTGCAGGTTGTTAAGTGAGTCACACGGTCTTTAAGCAAATCTAGCTCGTTGGAAGCCGGTTGAGGTGGTCGCCAGTGGGGACGGCGCGACCCGGGGGGGGGAGGGGGAGGCTGCAAGCAGAGCTGTCCAGAAATTCAGACTGAGACTTAAGGTGATTAGGAATGACGCAGCTTTCCAACCTTGGCCCAGGTATAACAACAAAACGTACCGGGTGGACGATATCGATTGGGAGTCGAGCCCTCGAAACTCCTTCAAAAAATCGGACGGAACCGAGATCAGCTTTGTGGACTACTACAAGATGGTACGGAGCGGCTGAGGTTTTGGTGGGAATGACAAGGACCTCGTTGCGGGGGTTTCCCCCTCCTCCCCCCTTTAAGTGGGCCAGATCCCTAATGTGTAACGCTAAGGCTAGATTTTGCTCAGTCAAAGGCACTGATCAGCCCATTCGTGATTTGAATGTGTAATTCAAAGCGGCCTGTGGGGAATTTGAAATGTTAAATGGCTCGGCAAACCATCTCTATGACCCGTTACACAGTTGTTGAAACTGAATTGCAAGGCTTAAGCCTGGAGCCACCCAAAAAAATGCTTTAAAAGCATAGTTGCTCCTCCTACCCTCTCCCCCCCCTTCCCCCCAAAAAACCTTGCCATGCGACCTCGTTGAAAAGGGGTCCCAGAAAGGGAAAGAGGAGGGACCTTGATCAATTGTGTATGGGAGTTGACCTTCCTTTCCCAAAGCACATTTTTCTTTGCAATTTACAAAAAAAATTTGCTTTCCTCTCTCACAGAGCTGCTTCTGCCTAGGTCAGGGGTAGGCAACCTTGGCTCTTTGATGACTGGTGGACTTCCAACTCCCAGAATTCCTTAGCCAGCTATGGTGGGAGTTGAAGTCCACGAGTCATCAAAGAGCCAAGGTTGCCTACCCCTGGCCTAGGTAGTTTAAGATTTTCAACAGGAAGCCTCTTTCTACCTTCTGCCTTCTAAATTTCTCTGCTTTTTTAAACAGCAATACACTCAAGAAATCACCGACTTGAGCCAGCCTGTTTTGATCAGCCAACCAAAGAGGACAAGAGGCCCGACCGGTGCCTTGGCAGGACCAGTGATACTCATCCCTGAGCTCTGCTACCTTACAGGTCTGATCGTTCCGAAAACGGCCTTCCTTCTCCGATAGCGGGCACTTAATCGACGGAATGGGTTGCCTCCCGGAGTGGTGGTGCTCCATTGCTGGAGGCTTTTCAAGAAAAGTTTGCACAATGTCTGGGATGGCATAAGGTTGGGGGACTAGAAGGACTCGAAGGCTGGTCGTTCCACTAATTAATTGTTCTCACTGTCAGGAAATTTCTCCTTCATTCCAGGTTGCTCCTCTCCTTGGTTAGTTTCCATCCATGACTTCTTGTCCTGCCTTCCGGGGCTTTGGAGAATAGCTTGACTCCCTCTTCTAACTCGGACTGCCATAAAGGAGAGGAGGGTCAACCTATTCAAAGCACCAAAAGGCAGGACGAGAAGCAACAGATGGAAACTAATCAAGGAGAGAAGCAACTTAGCACTAAGGAGAAATTTCATGACAGTGAGAACAATTAACCAGTGGAACAACGTACCTCCAGAAGTTGTGAATGCTCCAACACTGGAAGTTTTTAAGAAGAGACTGGACAACATTTTGTCTGGGATGGTGTAGGTTTCTTGCTTGAGCAAGGGGTTGGACTAGAAGACCTCCAAGGTCCCGTCCAACTATTATTATCATCCTTTAAGGTGTTAGTTACCACCTTTAAAGCACTCCATGGCATTGGACCTGGCTACCTCCGAGACCGCCTTCTGCCACAGATTCCCTCCCATAGACCGGTACGCTCCCACAGAG
>NW_015389103.1:17962-54021 GCF_001527695.2 Protobothrops mucrosquamatus | reverse complement strand
GAGGCAGTTTCTTTTTACCTAATGTAACACCGAGAGTTATCTAACGGAAATGATCATTATATCTCCGGCTGCCGCCGCCTTGACAATTATAAAAAAGGGGAACGTTTGAACTTTTAGAATAATTATTTTGGGAGGGGGATAATAAAGGAGTTGGGTCTGAGTGCTGGTGACAGAAATTGATTTTATTGTATGTTTCTCCCCCCCTCCCCCACCACCACTCCCTCCGGGCGTTTTACTTTTCCCTCTTTGTAGGCCTGACTAACAAGATGCGAAGCGATTTTAACGTAATGAAAGACCTGTCTGTTCACACAAGGCTTGCCCCAGAACAAAGGATGCGCGAAGTTGGACGGCTCATCAATTACATTAATAAGTAGGTTGCCAGAATCTCTCCCCCCTCCCCCCCCCCAAATCTGAAAGGGAAGGAATCAGATGGGAAAAGGTGGCATAAACGGAGAGTCTGTCTGTATGAATAAACAACCATCTCCTGCAGGGGTGTCCAACCTGGGCAACTTGTAAGATTTGTGGACTTCAATTCTGGGAGTTGAAGTCTCCAGGCTGCCCACGTTGGACACCCCTGATCTACCAGCTCCATTTTTATTTTTATTTTTATTTATTTTTTGCAGAGATGACAATGTTCAGAAAGAGCTACGGGATTGGGGGCTCAGCTTTGAATCTAAACTGCTTTCCTTTTCGGGGCGAGTGGTCCAATCCGAAAAAATCCGTCAGGGAGGGAAAGCGGTAAGTAACTTCCTTCCTCAAGTGCATTAAAACAACCCCCCCCCCCAAAAAAAAATACAAGCAGGTTAAACTTGACAGATTTAAAAAGAGAGAGAGAGATTTTGCCAGTGCAAAAGAAGATTGCTTCTTTTCAGTTTGACTACAACCCACATCTGGCCGACTGGTCCAGGGAGACGCGGGGCGCCACCCTCACCAGTGTGAAACCCCTGGATAACTGGCTGCTGATCTACACCCGCCGAAATTACGACGCTGCTAACATTCTGGTCCAAAATCTCTTCAAAGTCACCCCCGCCATGGGCATAAGAATGAGCAAAGCCATCATGTAAGTAAACCCCACCCAGTCCCGGGTTCTTCACCAGAAGTCAGCAGAGGGGCTTCTGAATCGAAAGCCGCCAATTTAAACCCCGACTCGGTTTCCCCTTCTGGGAATCCCCAGCTGAAGCTAGTTCTCGAAAAGAAAGGCCGTGTTTTGGAGGGTGGGGTTTGTAACTTGGCCTAGAGTAGCCAGGTTAGCAGGTCACCAAGAAAGAGAAGAAGCAGATATACAGGCAGTTCTCAACAACCATTCGTTTAATGGTCATTTGAAGTTACAGCTATATTCAGAAAAGCACCTTATAGCCAGTCCGTTGCAGCAGCCCCACGGTCATGTGATCAAAATTAGGGTGGCAGGCTCCCAGGAGCACCCTTTCCAGCCAGTTTCCACCAATGGGGGGGGGGGGGAAGGAAGCTAGATTTATTTAGTGACCCCCGCAAAACAGTGTTGTAAAATCAGGCAAGTCTCCTCATTAAATGAGCACTTAATGGCAGAAGTTCTAGTCCCAGCTGGAGGTCAAAAGTCAAGGATCTACCTGTACGGCATCGGTAGGCACTAAATATCTCTACCAGTGTTTCTCAACCTGGGCAACTTTTAAGATGTGTGGACTTCGGCTCCCAGAATTCCCCGCCAGCCTACACGCCTTCAGGTTATCCAGCTTGAGAAAATGTCAATTTGTACCGTGGATGGTCAAAGAGATGGCCTTTCTTTGTAGGGTTGAAGTTGAAGACCGAACAGAGGCATACCTGAGAACCTTGAAGCAGAAGATTACCTCCGATACTCAGATGGTATGGACAGTGTGATCCCACGAACTGGAATGCTATCGCGGTTTGTCTGACCCTGTACCCAGGATTATCGATTGAGTGCAGGATGTAGGGAACCGCACGTTGGCTCTGGTTTAAACCCTTGTGCGAGTGGTTAAACAACCCCCTTGGAGCTTTGCTTCTAGGAATAAATGGGGCAGCAACCCTGGCAGATCCCACTTTTCTTACCAGTTGACATCTTGTGCCGAGATCAGGATTAAATATGATCTATAAGATTTGGAGGGCGCCCGTGAAGATGGTTGGAAAATGGAGTAGGGGGTGAGTCCTCTAGAACAGTGGTTCTTAACCTTTTTGAACGAATCGCCCCCTTGAGCCAATGAGGAAGTTGTCATCACCCCCCTGCCCCAACATAACCTGTCAATCACAACATAGGAAATAATTCTTCAATTTATGCAAACACTTGTTTTGTTTTCTTTAAAATTGTCATCAGGACATATCGATGCAAATAATTTATTTCCAGTCTTTTTCCCATATCTCAACTGGGTGAAAGATTTTGGTGCCACCCGTCACTTTATTCCCAAACTTCGTGATACATATATTTCATTATTATCTTATTTATTCAAGACACTTCAATGTAATGACCACTGAAAACAAAATTCAATTGCAAGAAAGGGAAATGCCCGGAAAGAAAAACAGTAACTTTTAATGATTGAATTACAAGTGAAATTTAAGACGCAAAAAAGAAAGATAAAAAGGGTAGAGGCTGCTGCGCAACGCGCATGAAGATAAGCGATGCGTCTTCACATATCTACGGCGTTCTGTACTGAAGCTAGCTGGAGGAACATTTGAAAACACAATTCAATCCACTAATAGCGAGCGATCTGATGTTTTTGTACGACAGATATACAGCGATTCACTGTACGAAAAAGTCTCAAAAGTATCCCCAAAACTTCTCACTCCATCGCCCCCGTATCGCCCCCTTTTTGTTCCTTCACCCCCACGTCACCCCTTTTTGTTCCATCGCCCCCCTGAAAAATGAAATCGCCCAGGTTAAGAACCACTGCTCTAGAAGGCTGGTGAGCAGTCTTAGGAAACCCACAGAAATCGGGACTTTGCTCATTACTTAAATGCTAATAGGATGCCATTCTCTAACTGGACCATCTGAATTGTCTTTGAAAGGATGGAAAGATAGGAGAGCAAGGGTCCTCAAGAGCATCCCACCGTGTAAAAGGTTAGGTAGCTCTGCTAACGTAGCCTGCGACGGGATTCCCCGCAAGCTAGAACAGAGAGGCTTGAGGTTTTCAGTAAAAAAACTGGGGTGCATTGACTGTCTCCTTCTTCAAGGTGGTCTGCCTCCTGTCCAGCAACCGTAAAGACAAATACGACGCCATCAAGAAATACCTGTGCACCGATTGCCCCACGCCCAGCCAGTGTGTCCTGGCTCGCACCTTGAGCAAGCCGCAAACTGTCATGGCGATTGCCACCAAAATTGCCTTGCAGATGAACTGTAAAATGGGGGGCGAACTCTGGAGCGTTGAAATCCCAGTAAGTAGCTTTTTCACACACACACACCCCTTCCAGCAGCGTTCAGCTTAGCAGCCCTGTAAGAAACCCACATGAAAGTTAAAATGTCACTTACCCCGTTTCGGGATGTCTTTGTGTTTTGCCCCAGTTCATGGACAAGTTGTGTTGACTTACTAACGAATTAATATCCCGCCTTTATTTTTTTTGCAAATAACTCAAGTTGTGGCGAACACGCCTTCCTCCTATTTTCCCCACAACAACAACCCTGTTGTTGGGCTGAGAGAGAGAGGGAGTGGCCCAAAGTCACCCAGCCGGCTTTCATGGCTAAGGCAGGACTAGAACTCACAGCCTGCCGTTTTCTCACAGCCTTTAACCAGTAGACCAAACTGGCTCTCTAATAAAAAAATAGCTCACTGTTTCTTCCTCCAATATTCCAGATGAAGCAACTCATGATTGTGGGAATCGACTGTTACCATGACATCTCGGCTGGACGGCGATCCGTGGCGGCATTTGTTGCGAGTTTGAATCATGGAATGACCCGGTAGGATTGCTAAGACGTTTTCAAGAGCTGCATATCGTCCTTTAGGAAAACATACTGACTCACACAAACGGCTGCGTTAAGTCCTCAACTGTACAACTAATCACTTAACGACCATCCGGAGTTACAACGGCCTCAGAGAGGGTGCTTGGCAAGTCTAAAGCACTTCTGGCTGTTGTAAAATGTCCAGTCTCCTGCCCTGCAATTGCATGGCCCTCTTTTGGACACTGGTTCACATGTATGACTGGTTGCAGCATCCTGTTGTCATGTGAACTGATTTGCAACAGGTTTTGCTGATTGTAGGAGAGTCTGTGATGATTCGTCAACGGCCAGCTCACCAGGGCCGAATTGCTGCGGGACAGTATCAAGGAAATGGTGGAATAGAATAGAATCGTTAAAAGATGCAAAAGGAGGGACAGAGTGAAGTGTGACTGACAAAAAATATATTTTTTAATTTATTTCAAGTAATTAAATTGTTAAATGGTCTCAGGGCGAGTTGTCCCCTTCTGTGCCAAGGAGCCTGTGGCATTTCGGACTTAGTGACTAGGTGATTCGGACTTAACGGCCACATTATTTGCTCAATAACCACACATAGGTGCTTCAACTTAACGGCCAAAGTTCTGGTCCCGATTTTGGGTGTAAGTCATGGGCAGGAGGTCTCTGGGGATCTGAGCCTTTTTGTCTTCCTTTGGCAGTTGGTATTCACGCTGCGTGCTTCAAGATCGCGGGCAAGAAATTGTGGATGGACTCAAAGTGTGCCTACAAGGTAAAATAACGGCGACAATGTGCCAACGCTCGAGAGTTTTACACGTCTAAAGAAACGACAGTTCTAT
The DNA here is from genome assembly GCF_001527695.2 of Protobothrops mucrosquamatus. Lineage (NCBI taxonomy): Eukaryota > Metazoa > Chordata > Lepidosauria > Squamata > Viperidae > Protobothrops > Protobothrops mucrosquamatus. Next base: position 49,311 of record NW_015389103.1, on the reverse strand, counting down.
ACTTGAAACATGACAGTCTTGATAAAAACTGGCTTTTTTGGGGTCTAGGGATGCTCTTCCTGTGAGTAGGGGATCTGGTTTAATTCTTGTAAATCGCTGCCTCGTCTTTCTTTAGCTGCACTCAGAACTTGGTATTCCTACAACGAACACATGCCTACTCGGATCATTGTGTATCGCGACGGTGTCGGGGACGGTCAGTTAAAAACCTTGGTGAGCTATGAAATCCCCCAGTTTTTGGAGTGCTTGAAAACAGTTGGGGCTGACTATCGGTAAGTTGGGTGCTTAACAAAGTTGCCTGGGCGGAAGAGGGCTTGGTTGGGTAGACGGCCATACTCCAAAGTGCAGTTGGCTTCAACCTCATAAGGCGCTTTGTAAATTTGTATGGCTGCAATTCCCTGGAGCAAGAGGATTGCTAGAATAAATGTGGTTTGGGGGCCAAGGTTGGACTGTAAGGTATATAAGGCAGCAGAATGCAGCTGCTGTGAATGAAGAAGCCATATCAAGCCTTATTTTTATTCAATTTACAGAGTGGAAATGACTTTGGGGCAACATTAAGGACAGCCAAAGAAATAGAAATAATGAAAAAAAAATTACACAGAGATCACGCGTAAAAAATATATATATCTTCATATAAATCTTCCTAGGCTACAAAAGTTGCTGATACCAACTCAGCGTATTTGTGACTCTGCGTATCACATTTGATTTGTTTGCCAGGGCAATTTTACGGGCAGATTTCCTTTGAATCGTTGCCCATTTAAATTTTCCAAGAACAGCAGAGGATGATGCAGCGAAAAGAAAGGAAGTCACGTTTAATTCCTGTCTGTCTCTTGAGAAATGTTGAGCACTTTAACCAAACTAACCCTTCCTCTGCAATCTTCTCAAGCCCCAAGCTAACAGTGATAGTGGTAAAGAAGCGTGTGAACAGCAGATTCTTTGCCGAAATCGATGGGAAACTCCAGAATCCACCACCTGGCACAATTATTGACTTAGAAGTTACCAGACCAGAGTGGTAAGTCAACTGTTAGTTCAAGGGAACAATATATAGATGCTTAAAAACAGGAAGGCAAGAGATTTCTATTCTTGGGGGCATTTTTCAATATCTAAGAGGCTGCCCCAAAGAAGAGGGAGTCAAGCTATTCTCCAAAGCGCCTGAAGGCAGGACAAGAAGCAACGGATGGAAACTAATCAAGGAGAGAAGCCATCTATAACTAAGGAGAAACTTCCTAACAGTGAGAACAATTAAGCAGTGGAAGGGCTTGCCTCTAGGAATTGTGGGTGCTCCAACACTGGAGGTTTTACAGAACAGATTTGACAACCATTTGTCTGAAATGGTTTAGGGTCACCTGCTTGAGTAGGGAGTTGAGCTAGAAGACTGCCAAGGTCCTTTCCAACCCTTGTTATTCCTTGAGTAAGGAAGGGTATGAGATTAAGGCTCTTAACTGCCTACTTGCCATTCTTCGAACCTGTTATTTCAGAACAATCTTGATTCTTTCTCTTCATACCAAACGGCATCAAGATAGGGCAGTCTTTGAGTTTCTGTCTCACTCCTTCCTCCCTTCCAGGGTTAGGCTGATGTTCTCCAACAGCTGTTGAATATCTTCTTTAAGCCTTTACATAACTCTACACCAGGCTTCATTGGGAGCTAACATTGTTGATGTGAGATAAGTCCAAGCCAGAAGGAGAAGAAAATAGGGGGAGAGTTTGTCTCATATTTCCTTGTGAGACCCAGGAGGCAGAAAACAAAAGAAGACCAGGCTAGAACAAGGTCAGCTCCTTAGGGAAAAGTCCAGCGATGGTCAAACAATGTAGACATCAGGTGACAAACGTTGACATATGTCACCTGAACAAGTTGAACTAATAGGAAGTCTTTTACCTTAACAATCTACCCAAGGACTTCCCATTAGCCACCAAAGGGACCTGTTCTAAGCGCAGAGTAGGCTGCTCCGAGACCATCACTGGAGGAAGTTCTCCAGGCTTGAACATACCTCAAGACAGCTTTGATCTGATTCTCCTCTAGGTACGATTTCTTCATTGTGAGTCAGTCCGTGAAAAGCGGCACCGTTGCACCCACCCATTACAACGTCATCTATGACAGCAGTGCGCTGAAGCCTGACTACATGCAGAGGCTAACGTATAAGCTGTGTCACATGTACTACAATTGGCCGGTAAGTAGTAACTTGCCCTTTGGTGGACCTTCCACGATTACTTAGCACTGACACCAGTTGAGCTGTAGGCTTTTTACTACTTCCTATTTCTTATCCCAGTCCTACCTCGTTTCCCCAAAAGCTGAATATCCTGGACAGGGAGCAGGTTTTCTCTACAAGTAAAGATGGAAAGGGGGAAAAAATGAGTACAGTGGTGGTTTTAGCCTCCTAGAAAATTCCCTAAAAGTCAATGGACTAAGTCAATAAAGTAATACAAAAACATTAACAACAAAGTGGTTGCATTTAGATATTGTCATGTTCTGCAGCTCGGGAATGTACATACCAAGGTCCCTTCCAACTTTACTATTATTATTATTACTTCTGCCGTTGTTGTAGGTGAACACACCTTCCATCGAGTTCAAAAGTCGTTTCTGATGATCCCCAACCCATTGACAGATTTATTTATTTTTATTGCCTGTAGCCTCACCAGCTTTTCTGGGTTTGAATGAGATGAGTCACAGGATACCTCTTTGGGAAATCTTAAGTTATCTCCTGGTCCTCTAGATAAGGTTATATTTTAAAACCTCCATTTATTTATGACTGTTTGAACAATTAACCAGTGGAACCACCTGCCTCCAGAAGCAGTGAATGCTCCAACACTGGAGGTTTTTAAGAAGAGACTTGGACAGCCATTTGTCTGAAATGATATAGGGTTTCCTGCCTGAGCAGGGGGTTGGACTAGATGACCTCCAAGGTCCCTTCCAACTTTATTATTATTGTATCTAGATTCTCTCTTCTTGCTGGATCTCTTCCCCTGTTGAATTCCTGTTCCGTTTTCTTCCCTGCTTAAGTTAAAAGAGGCAAAATTCCTTTTGATTCCTAAAGTCCTGGGCCTCTTCGGCCACGCTAGACAGCACAGCCTAAAAAGCGAATCCCTTCCTGATCCAGAGACTTCAAGTGGAGATTTGCTGTATCCCAGAATACGGCCGTTCCCTTCCCAACGAGGCTGATGGGCTGTTCTGTGTCTCTTCCTTTCTCCGCAGGGAGTCATTCGCGTGCCTGCCCCCTGCCAGTATGCCCATAAGCTGGCTTTCCTCGTCGGGCAGAGTATCCACAGAGAGCCAAACCTAGCCCTTTCGGAGAAACTTTATTATCTGTGAATCTTACCGGAGAAGACGGTATAATGGAACGGAAAGAGAATTTGGACCAGAGAGAGTTCTTTTGTTGGAGGGGGGGGGGAGAAATAAAATAAAGAAGTGCCTTAAAACTCAACGGAGTGGATATTTGGGGCTGTTGTATTGCACACATCAGTGATAACTATATCAGGATTATCATTTTATTATTATTATTATTATCACCGTCATCACCATTGGTGCCTGCATGACTAAGTTCAGTTTCTCGTCCAGATCAATTGTCACTGGAGCCTGTTCCCGTTTTGCTGCCCAAAGAGTGGTTTCCTCAGCAGCGTTAAGAATAAAGTTAATTTAATCTCAGTCAAGCCTGTGTGTCGGAATGCGTTTTTTTTCCAAGGGTGGCACCCCGTAAGGTGTTTTGCTCAGGGAATAAGGAGGTAGCGAAGTAGACAAGCTGCATTCTCAATGGCTGGGTCTCCTTTCCTTGCAAACACAACCTGGGGGAGTTTAGAAGCATCAGAAATACACACCTTTTGATTCAGCCTTTCCCCCCCAAAGATGCCGAAGTATAAGCAGCAATTCTCTTTGGGCTTATATACAGATCGCTTAGTGCAGTGGTGACGAACCTATGGCACGGGTGCCAGAGGCGGCACTCGGAGCCCTCTCTGTGGGCACACGTGCCGTCACCCCAGCCCTGCCTCCCCCATAGCCCCCTCCACACCAGCCCCCCCAGAGGAGAGTCGGCCCCAGGCACGGCCCGCCTGGAGCAGCGCAGCCAAGGACATGGCAGTGGGGACAAGACTCCGCCCTTGCACCCCCGTCGCAAACATGATGCTGCGGAGCACGGGTGGAGGGCGTGGCCACCATGGTGCTACTGGGCCACCTGGAGGTGGTGGGTGGCTCTGCAGGGGGTAGGGGCAGGGGTGGGGCGGGGCAGTTTTTGGGCACTCGGTATCTAAAAGGTTCGCCATCACTTGCTTAATGGCTGTTCGAAATGACAGCAGCACTGAAAAAAGTGACTTACAACCGTTTTTCCACACTTACGACCACTGCAGCCTCCCCCAGGGTCACGTGATTTACATTCGGACGCTCGGCAACTGACTCACATTTATGACCGTGTCCCGGGATGTCACGTGATCGCTTTTTGCAACCTTCCGACAAGCAAAGTCGATGGGGAAGCCAGATTCACTTAACAACCGGGTTACTAATTTAACAACCGCAGGGATTCGCTTAAGAACGGTGGCAAGGGAGGTCGTTAAAATGGAGCCAGACCCCCTTAACAAATTTTCCACTTGGCGACCATAAGCTGAGGACTCTCCCTGTATTCGCTGTTTGCGAAACATTTGTTCCTTTTAGCTCAATTAAGAAGATTCAAAGACATACAAACTTAACCAAGTGTTTTAAAATCCTCACTATAACAACTGGATTCACGTGTAAGTAGTAGGCTAAGATTCAACCTAGTTTCATAGACCATAAACCGAGATTTTGGCCGTGGCAAATCAATCACACTTCTGTGTTCTCTGCTACTGGTTAAACCACATTTAGCCAACATGTCTGAATTTGCTCATATGTAGCTAATTGGTTCATTCACGAGCCCACACCCTTCTACAAAATATCAAATTTATTTATATAAAATAATTTACACATTAACAACTGTACACATGCACACGCCCACACAATACTTTTACCACGAGTTTAGGCCATTTTTGTTTTCCTTTACATAAATCTAGCACACTATATATTATTTTACAAGAATGTACACGTTTCTTTGAAGACACAATGGGGAAAAGCTCTGATCGTTTATATTACAAACCTTCCATCAATTATAAAACAAAGGCAGTCTGAAAAGTATGTATAAACAGTAAAAAGAATATACAAATGGTTACAAAAGTCTTCCAACAGCCAAATAATCTCTTTTTTCCCACCCGCCCCAGCAAGTACGCAGTGGTTGTGCGACTCCTGCCTTTTGTCTCCAGTCACAACAAGGGGTCATCCGTGACAAAATTCAACCTTTCTGATTTGAGAGACTTTTTGCTGGCAGTGGCCCAGGAATAATACAACGTTTTTGTGTTGTTATTTCCTTCTGCGCTCAACAATATGGGAACCCCAAGCAACGCCCACCTTAAATCTGCTTTTTGTGTGTGTGTTTTTTTGCAACGCTTGTTTGTTTGCCGTAATCGGTTTTGCTTTAATTGTTATTTATTTTTTTATTTTTGTAGCGTACTTGAGAAGCCGAACAGCAGAACTTACGCAGACGGTTGGGGGAAAAAAAATAATAACAACCTTTTGCACGACATTTTTCACACTTCCCCAGGAATTAATACCGGACACGAAACGGACTCCATCGTGGCCTTTTAAAAAGGATGGGCGTCTCGGTGAGAATGGAACCGTAATAGGTCAACACAAAGTACACAGCTGCAGAGTTCAGACAGTACAAATAATTGTGCATTTATAAGGCAANTAGGGCAGTGGTGGCAAACCTATGGCACGGGTGCCAGAGGCGGCACTCGGAGCCCTCTCTGCGGGCACACATGCTGTCGCCCCAGCCCTGCCTCCCCCATAGCCCCCTCCACACCAGCCCCCCCAGAGGAGAGTTGGCCCCAGGCACGGCCCGCCTGGAGCAGCGCAGCCAAGGACATGGCAGTGGGGACAAGACTCCGCCCTTGCACCCCCGTCACAAACATGATGCTGCGGGGCACGGGTGGAGGACGTGGCCGCCATGGTGCTACTGGGCCGCCATGGCGATCTGTGGCGGGCCCTGGAGGTGGTGGGTGGCCCTGCGGGGGGTAGGGACAGGAGTGGGGTGGGGCAGGGCAGTTTTTGGGCACTCGGTATCTAAAAGGTTCGCCATCACTTGCTTAGTGGCTGTTCGAAATGACAGCGGCACTGAAAAAAGTGACGTACGACCGTTTTTCCACACTTACGACCACTGCAGACTGCTCCAGGGTCACCTGATTTAAATTCGGACGCTCGGCAACTGACTCACATTTATGACCGTGTCCCGGGGTGTCACGTGATCCCCTTTTGCAACCTTCCAACAAGCAAAGTCGATGGGGAAGCCAGATTCATTTAACCGGGTTACTAATTTAACAACCGCAGGGATTCGCTTAAGAACGGTGACAAGGAAGGTCGTTAAAATGGAGCCAGACCCCCTTAACAAATTTTCCACTTGGCGACCATAAGCTGAGGACTCTCCCTGTATTCGCTGTTTGCGAAACATTTGTTCCTTTTAGCTCAATTAAGAAGATTCAAAGACATACAAACTTAACCAGGTGTTTTAAAATCCTCACTATAACAACTGGATTCACGTGTAAGTAGGCTAAGATTCAACCTAGTTTCATAGACTGTAAACCGAGATTTTGGCTGTGGCGAATCAATCACACTTCTGTGTTCTCTGCTACTGGTTAAACCACATTTAGCCAACATGCCTGAATTTGCTCGTATGTGGCTAATTGGTTCATTCAGGAGCCCACACCCTTCTACAAAATATCAAATTTATTTATATAAAATAATTTACACATTAACAACTGTACACATGCACACGCCCACACAATACTTTTACCACGAGTTTAGGCCATTTTTGTTTTCCTTTACATAAATCTAGCACACTATATATTATTTTACAAGAATGTACACGTTTCTTTGAAGACACAATGGGGAAAAGCTTTGATCATTTATATTACAAACCTTCCATCAATTATAAAACAAAGGCAGTCTGAAAAGTATGTATAAACAGTAAAAAGAATATACAAATGGTTACAAAAGTCTTCCAACAGCCAAATAATCTCTTTTTTCCCACCCGCCCCAGCAAGTACGCAGTGGTTGTGCGACTCCTGCCTTTTGTCTCCAGTCACAACAAGGGGTCATCCGTGACAAAATTCAACCTTTCTGATTTGAGAGACTTTGCTGGCAGTGGCCCAGGAATAATACAACGTTTTTGTGTTGTTATTTCCTTCTGCGCTCAACAATATGGGAACCCCAAGCAACGCCCACCTTAAATCTGCTTTTTGTGTGTGTGTTTTTTTTGCAACGCTTGTTGGTTTGCCGTAATTGGTTTTGCTTTAATTTTTATTTATTTTTTTTATTTTTGTAGCGTACTTGAGAAGCCGAACAGCAGAACTTACGCAGACGGTTGGGGAAAAAAAATAATAACAACCTTTTGCACGACATTTTTCACACTTCCCCAGGAATTAATACCGGACACGAAACGGACTCCATCGTGGCCTTTTAAAAAGGATGGGCGTCTCGGTGAGAATGGAACCGTAATAGGTCAACACAAAGTACACAGCTGCAGAGTTCAGACAGTACAAATAATTGTGCATTTATAAGGCAAACATCAAGGCTTCTGGCAAATTAGGGAGTTTCAAGACTATGTACGCGTCACGTGGAGAATGAACACGGGGATCAAAGAACAAGGAGATTTTTTAAAAAAAATTGTTTTTAGGTTTGTTTGCTTTTTTTCCACTTTCAGGGAAAAGTGGAAATAGGAATTTAGGAATAGGAAAAAGGAAAAAAAAATGGAAATAGGAAACAAAGTCCCTTAGGATTGGTGCAGGTTTACGTTCCTTAATCCCATCTTCTCCTCTCTTTAATTTTTTTTTTTTGTTGTTTGAGAAAACAAGTTAGCGCAAAAAAAAAATAATGCCTTTTTTTTTTTTTTAGCAGCACTGCCACGCCTTGAAGCCAGACCAATCCAGACAGAGACGTTTCTGGAGACAACAGAATGCGCTTAATAATAATAATAAAATTAAAAAAAGAGGGGGGAGGAAAGGGGCTGCGCGGCGTGCAAGCTCTGTGTCTAGAAAAATCCGCTCGAAATAGTCCTGAAATAGTCCCTAGTTTGGGGCGTTTCTAGATCGGTCTGCATATGGGTGGTTGTTTTTTTGTTTTTTTTTTTAAAGTCTGATGATTTTTAGAGGATGTCCAGATGGCTGTAATTTCTCATTTCACGGCACCCAGTCTTTTGAGAAGTTTCTTCCCTTTGGAAATGAGACCCTTCGCCTTGGTCGAAGAGACCTCCCTGCCTCGCCTGGGGCTACCAGAACCCATAGTTGGCAGAGGTGACCCCGATGGGAGATGGGCTGTGGGGCTTGGTGCTCTCCTTGGTGGCGTACCTGTGTTCTCAGGAGGAACCTGATAGGTATATTGTTAAGTTTACTGAAGGGCTGTGGTCATGGACAATAAGAAAGCAGCGTTGGCTTTTTCATTCGTTAAACCAGGGTTTCTCAATCCTTGGCCTGTTGAAGATGGGGCAGGGGAGGGGGGGACTTCAACTCCCAGAGTTCTCCAGCCGACACCGATCTAGAGCAGAGGTCCCCAACCTTTGGGGGCACCGGGGACCGGTTCCGTGGAGAGAGGTTTTTCCGTGGACCGGACGGCGCGTGGTTTTGTGTGCTGCCTGCATCTCATGCTTGGGGCTTTGCTTGTTTGTGTGCCCCGGTTGCTGGCGTGCCGCGGCCCGGTACTGGTCCACGGACTGGGGGTTGGGGACCTCCTGCCCTATACTAGAGGTCCCCAACCTTTTGGGCACCAGGGACCGGTTCCATGGAGAGATTTTTCCACGGATTGGACGGTGCGTGGTTTTGTGTGCTGCCTGCATCCCACAGATGGGGCTTTGCTTGTTTGTGCGGACCGGTTGCTGGCGTGCTGCGGCCCGGTACCGGTCCACAGACCGGGGGGTTGGGGACCCCTGATCTAGAGCACTCAGTCTTGATCACGGCTGGCCGGAGAATTCTGGGAGTTGAAGTCCATCCATCTTAAAATGGCCAAAGTTGACAAACGCTGCATTAAACACACACACACACACAAACACACACACACCTTTTAGGGGCAGGAATTCTTTTTCTTCTTCCCTCTTTTTTTTTTAACGTATGCCACGTGACAGACCCATCCGTTTCCCGGAGTACGTTCAAAGACGTGTGTAAATGGATTTATGGACTTGATTTATGTTAAAATCATGGCATAGATAGCTGAAGCCTTCCGCCTCTTTTAGTAGACCAGTCTCTGAAAAAAAATGACTTGTTTTAAAGAGGGATCTGGATTTTGCCCGGATCCCCTTTCTTCTCAGGAGGGATCCTGAGGAAGAGGGAGTTGGGGACTCCCACGTGGCATATGTCTACGTGGACTCACCCATTTCTGGGAAGAATCTGTGTCGGACTAGCTCAATTCTTGCTTTCCTCCAGGCTTCTAAATCCATCCACCACCCCACCACCCTCGCCAACTTTTAGCATTCTGTCAGGACATATTTTGAGAAGATGGCACACTGGTGGAAAGGGGGAAAAAAAAACACCAAACCAAATTAAAATGAACCTTAATCACAATCAAAGAAAGCTCTGAGACCTTTGGTTGAACGTATCTGGGTTGGGTGGCACGTGCCACACACGCTCAATGGCGTGGAACAGGATGACACCCCTTGGAAAAATGTCTTCTCCAACTGGAAAAATCCAAAATGGAGCTCCTAACAACACCCAACCTCCCTCCTGTTAACACCTGCCTGGCTGTTTGGACATCTCAGTGGGCTTGTTAAGCCAAGGAGGTCCCAAGCTTGCTTTGATCTTCGATCAAGGTCTTGTCTAATGGAGGGGAGGGGGGGAGAAGCCAAAAGGGACCCTTTTCTCAGTGCGATTTCAACATACACCTGAAGATACCATCTCTGGAGCACTAATGCATTGGCCCACCGATCTGAGCGGCGCGCGTTCCTTTCAGCTTATTGCATTGGTCAACCCATGAGCTGCTGGGCAGAGGAGCCTACACGTCCATAAGGGATGCAAAAACTCGGCCATGGACAACCGCGCACCAGGAGAGGTGCTTTTAAGGCAAGCTGACAACCAGATATTGCAGCTTAGCATGCTTTCAAAAGAAGGAATTCAAGTCCTCTCTTCCCAAAGGCCGGCCGGGTTGTTGAGCACAACCGGCTTTGCTCAGCAGCAATTTTGTGTTTATTTTTCTTTTTCTTTTCTTTTTCTTTTTGTTCTCCCAAATTAGCTAACAATGCAATATGCAGCTTTTCTTGGGAACCAGACCACTGGGAACACTATGCAAACAAGCATTAAGGCCGGTAAGAAATCTGTTCCAAATATTAAAATGTTTTCTCCCTGTGTGGGAGCCTAAGCCCTTGAACGCAAGCCTAAGTCCTTGAACGCAAAGCGCGTTCCGCGTTTCCTTTTTTAAATCAGAAATTCTCCTTTCCTAACTCAGCGCCTTCTGTGGCCGCCGGACTAGCAGTCCGACGGCTGGTCACCTGGAGGTGATGGGACTTGTAGTCCACCATAGCTGGAAGGCATCAGATTGGGAAAGGGCAGTCCCCCAAAAGAAGATCTGGAACCCAGGGCTAAGGAATTTTGGAGACATATTTCTCTTTTTTTTCTTTTTTCTGCACACGTCATGGGCCCAAGATGGCTCGCGTTACAGAAGGCCAACTTAGAGGAAATAGGCGTGTCTGCTGGTATCTCCAGTTGCTCACTTACGTGAAGGCAACGTTGCCCATTTTTAAGGTGTGAAATGAACACTCTTCTTCTGTTTCCCAAGCAGATGAGCAAAAATAAAAATAAAATTAAAAAAAAAACCGTATACATAAAATATAACAGAGAAAAAATTGCAAGGATGAGAGAAGACCCACGAACCCCTTCAGAAGGGAGCACCGTTAAGCAGCTTAAAACATCACTTTGAAATTTCAAAGTTTTGGGGCGATGTTCCAAAAAGAAAGAAAGAAAGAAAGAAAGAAAGAAAGAAAGAAAGAAAGAAAGAAAGAAAGAAAGAAAGAAAGAAAGAAAGAAAGAAAGAAAGAAGGAAGGAAGGAAGGAAGGAAGGAAGGAAGGAAGAAGAAAGAAAGAAAGAAAGAAAGAGAAAGAAAGAAAGAAAGAAAGAAAGAAAGAAAAAGAAAGAAAGAAAGAGAAAGAAAGAAAAGAGTCTGAAGTTTTACATCCATCCCCAAGTTTACAGTCTTAGATAATTTCTACAGCAGGTCTATAATTTACAGATATAAACTGTTCAAGGTGGGGAACGGATATATATATATATATATATATATATATAAATATAAAAAAAAATCTGTGGCTCCTAAATTAGCATGAGAGTGATCATTGATGGAAGGAACAAGTTGATTTAAAGCAAGGAGCTGTTTTTTTTTTCTCTCCCAGCTTCAGAGCGATCTAAAAACTTGGTTTCAAAAATGTGTTTCTTAATATATATATATCTATATATACATATACATATGTACACAAACACATCAAGCCAAACGGAATCTGAAATGGTTGGCAAGGGGAACAAAGCGAAAACAACACTTGTTTTTTATTATTATTATTATTATTGTTTCTCAATACTTGCTTACCCTTTTCGCTTTTGTACGAATGGGTGCGTCTTGAGGGTATCGCGAGGGAGCGTCGGATAAATAAACTTCTACGTCATCAGGCACTTCTTCAAGAAAATTCGAAGGAACAAGACCCATCTGGTTGTTAAGTTCCCCCTGAAACGTGGAAATGGAAGGGGAAATTAATGAACAAACAAGGAGCCTTTAGAACAGGGGTCGTCAACCTTGGCTCTTTTATGACTCGTGGACTTCAACTCCCAGAATTCCTGAGCCAGCTAAGCTTAGCTGGCTCAGGAATTCTGGGAGTTGAAGTCCACGAGTCATAAAAGAGCCAAGGTTGACTACCCCTGCTTTAGAACAACATTTCTCAACCGTGGTGACCTCAAAATAGGTGGACTTCCAGAATGGTGGATTTCAACTCCTGGCTGGCTGGGGACTTCTGGGAGTTGAGGTCCACCTATCTTCAGGTTCTCAAACGCTGCTTTAGAAGTCCCCCCAATGCATTGATTCAAGTTATGGCAAGGTAGACATTGGAAGACGTTGAAAGCTAAAGCAGATTCTTATCCCCATGACCAAGAGTTGAAGGACACTAGCTTAAGGGAGTCAACAAACAAGGAGCCTTTAGAACAACATTTCTCAACCGTGGTGACTTCAAAATAGGTGGACTTCCAGAATGGTGGATTTCAACTCCTGGCTGGCTGGGGACTTTTGAGGTCCACCTATCTTCAGGTTCTCAAATGCTGCTTCAGAAGTCTCCCCAATGCATTGATTCAAGTTATGGCAAGGTAGACATTGGAAGACGTTGAAAGCTAAAGCAGATTCTTATCCCCATGACCAAGAGTTGAAGGACACTAGATTATGGGAGTCAAGAAAAAAAACCTAAAGATCATTCTTGACTCACCATCCTTCTTGAGGGACACCCTTCCTCCAGGTTCCTGGTTGTCACCCAAAAGGTTTTTGCACCCCATTAATACAGATCAGGGGAGGAGCATAGATAAAGCACTTACATAATAAAAACCATCTTCGTCAATTTCTCCAAAGACAGTAATAATGTCTCCAGTACAAAATGTGAGCTCAGCCTGCAGAAATGATAAAAAAAACACATCACTTTCTCAGGATCCCGTTTCTAAATGCCCTTATTCCAGGGTTTCTTAATTTTTTTTGCACTGAGGACTCCCTCCCACGTTTAAAAATTTGGACCAGACAACCTTTTGACTGGGATGTCTATAGAGATTCTCAGTCATCCAGGTCAGGGCTTTTCAACCAGTGGTACGGGTACCACCTGTGGTACATTGGCACCTGGCAGATGGTACACGACCATCCTAGAAAAGTGGTAGCGGGGGAAGGGAATGAGCTGAACCGGTGGCAGCACCGCACAAGCCTGAGCGAGAGATGGCTGGAGCTGCAGGGCTGTCAGGGCTCAGCGGAAGCGCCAGGATCAGTGCCGCTTTCCAGCTGATCGGCGCTTCTTTGCGGCTGTCAGGGCTCAGTGGAAGCGCCAGGATCAGCGCCAGGCTCCAGCTGGAGCTCGGCGCTGATCCTGGTGCTTCTGCTGAGCCCAGAAGAAGCGCCGATCAGCTGGAATGTTGCAGCATCTCCAGGGTCTTGTGATTTACATTCAGATGCTTGGCCACTGATTCATAATTATGACGGTCACAGTGTCCCAGGGTCATGTGAAGGGACCAAAACCTGCTGCAACCACCCAGCAGAAGGGGGGAATAAAAACCAAACACCCCCCCACCCCACCCCCGCTGCCAATCCTCAACAGAAATGCTCACAACAATGAAAACCTTGGACAGGAGGAAGAGCGCGGCCGGGTGGGCAGGCAGGTGTGTCTTGCTCGGCTGTGGCTTGGGGGGCACTTTTTTCAGTGCCATTGTAACTTCGAACAGTCACTAAGCGAACTGTTGTAAGTCGAGGACTACCTGTACTTTATCACTTTTTTCCTTTTTTTTTGTTTTTGGTCATTAAGTTTTTGACACCTTGCTAGGCGACTGGTGGTACTCGGATGTTGCCATATCCTAAAAGTGGCACAATGGGTGAAAAGGTTGAAAAGCCCTGATCCAGGTCATGGTCATCCTAAAGATGCTTTTTCAAGAGGCAACTGGACTCCCTTATTTTTGGTTTTTCACCTTCAAAGAAAAATAAAGAAAAAGCACCTTTGGGACAACCGTGACCTGGATGACTGAGAACCTCCATGGACATTTAGCTATGCACTTTGGGATGAACGCTCTTCGGACGGTGCGGGAGCATGAATGGATTTGCAGAAGAAAAAAAAAATGAAGACCACAGGGACCATCTGCGCTTCAAGTTTGAGATGCAGACAACACAGACTCATCCCCAACAGCCTGGCCCGTCTTCAACAATGAAGAGACACGGGGCAGATAACATCCCACAGAAAGCATAGCTTCCACAACACCGTCCTTTCAGCAGTTCCAAAAAGGCTCCACACCCATCTGCACCACTCAGGTGATCCTGAAGAGACAGGTAAACCTCCAAGTGGCCTCAAGGACTCTCTAAAAGAAGGCAAGTGACCAGCTGTCTGCAAGGAGTATAAATCCTTCCATTCCCCACCATCCAGTCCGAGCTGAAGAAGCTTCTGGGATGAGAAGCGAAACGTCTTCAAAGAAAAACAAGAAAGTCCAGTGGCCTCCTGGAAAAAAGCCCCTTTGGGACATTTGACTGGGATGGCAAAAGGTCTCCTACCTTGAGCGGGGAGATGGACTAGAAGACCTTTGAGGTCCCTTCCAGCTGCATGATTCTATGTTCTAAGTGGACAGAGGTCCAGGAGAAGTTTCTGGGCAGACAGAAACTCCTGCCATACTTTTCAACCGAGCCATTTTGTCCCCTAATTGGATGCTGGGGCCACATTTCCCGCGGTTTTTAATTACAAAACAAAATGTTTTGGATTTGTGTCCATGACCACAATACCTCCACGTCAACATTAGGAGAGCTTTCTCTTGGATCGTAGTCATATAACGCAACCATTCTTCTTGTGGCTGACCCAGGCGGACGGCTGCTTCTTCTGTTTCTTTCTGTTCCAACCCAAAGAGAGAAAGCAATTGCAACTGTTTTTAAGCATACAACAAGCCATTCATTGTAAAGCCCTTGGTGGTTTGGGTTTGGTTGTTTTCATGCTGACGTTTCATGACCCAAATGGGGAACATCATCAGTGCTAGAAGGGAGTGGGGTTTGTGGAATGGAGGAGGAGGAAGTGGAGGAGGGAAGGAAGGAAGGAAGGAAGGAAGGAAGGAAGGAAGGAAGGAAGGAAGGAAGGAAGGAAGGAAGGAAGGAAGGAAGGAAGATAAAGGGAAGGAAGAAAGGAAGGAGGGAGGGAAAGATGGAAGGAGAAAAGAAGGGAGGGAGGGGCAGAGGGGAATGAGAAGAAGGAAGGAAGGAGGGAAGAAAAGAAGGAATGAAAGGAGGGAAAGAAGGAAGGAAAGGAAGGGATGGAGGGATAGGAATGAGAAGGAAGAAAGGAAGGAAAGGAGGGATGGGAATGAGAAGGAAAGAAGGAAGAAAGGAAGGAAGGAAAAGGGAAGGAAGAAAGGAAGGAGGGGGAGGGAAGGATGGAAGGAGAAAAGAAGGAAGGAAGGGGAAGAGAGGGGAATGAGAAGGAGGGAAGGAAAGAAGGAAGGAAAGGAAGGGAAGGAGGGATAGGAATGAGAAGGAAGGAAAGGAAAGGAGGAGGAGGACTGTGGGGTCCTTGGTGCTCTCTGAGCTTGGTGGTTTCCTTGCAGACATTTCATGACCCAACTAGGCAACTTCATCAGTGCTAGGAGGGAGAGGGCTCTACTCTCCATTTATATGCAAGTGGTTCACTCGGTCAGTGTCGGTGGGAGTGTTGCTTCCTTCTAAGTAGTCCCTCAGTATGGATACTGTTTATTGCTTTATTGTTGACCTGGCATTACTGAGCAAGCCACTGCTCTAGGTTCTAACTGCATTCAAAACGAACTCTCCTAGTTAAACATGTTGTGGGAACGCAACTTAGAGGAGGCCAGATCCGAAAACATGGAGAACCTTCCAAAAGCTTCCAAAATGAACGCAATCCAGCCACGAGTCCCATACATGTCCACAGGTGGCGGTCCACACTTACCAAGTTTCTCGATAGGGGTGTTCAGAGGGAGAAAGCCTTGCCTCAGAAGATGGTCCATCATTTCTGCGTCATCCGCTTGGATTTCGGAAACCATGTTGCAAGGGATAAGGCCCAGCCTCGCACACGTTTCCCCCCGATAAAACCCATCAGCATCTTTGTCTCCGTAAACCTGAGATGGAGAAAAGAGACGACACGGAAAAGAATCCAAGGATCACCGGTTAGAACTTGCAAAGGATAACCGTGATTTAGCTCCCATCCATCGTGCACAGGTAGCCCTCAACCTAGCCACCAAAATGGCACCCAAAATTTCCATGGCTAAGCAGGACGGTCGTTAAGTGAGTTTTGCCTCATTTTACGACTTTTCTCACCACGGCTGTTTTAAGTGAATCGCTCCAGTTGTTAAACGAGTGACGCGGTTGTGAAGTGAATCCGACTTCCCCATTGTCAGAAGTTCGCAAAAGGTGAGACCACGTGACCCCTGGGACGCTGCGACCATCATAAATAGGAGTCAGTTGCCGAAGGATCTGAATTTGGATCACGTGACCGTGAGGAGGCCGCAACCGTCATAAAGTGTGAAAAGCGATCACTGTTTTCAGTGCCGTCGTTAGTTCAAACGTCGCTAAACGAACGTTGGTCTACCAACGGACTACCTTTATATTTCGTCAACCCTACCTTGATAATCTGTCCTTCTTTAAACGGCAGTTCTTCTGTCGCATCGGGGTTTGGAGACATGGTCAGTGGATCGTAATCAAAGAGGGCGACAAAGATGCGCGGGGCCATCTCTTCTGCTCCGGGATCAGTTTCCGATTCTTCGTAAATCTCCGGCGACAGACGGTCGTGAGTACCGTACCCATCTGGAAAAGCAGGAATGTTGGGATCGGAAAATTGGTTATACGGAGGTCAGAGTCATTCTGAGTGATCCTCAACTTAACAACCGTATGTTTAGTGATTTGGAGTTAGGTCCTCAGACTTACTATTTTTTTTAAAAAAAGTTTTTTATTTATAATACAGTTTAAAAAAAAAAAGTGGACATAACGTAACATTCCAGTATAAGTATTTCTGACAATTTGATCCTCTTCTTACATATAATTCTTTATCTCTATATATACATACTGTACATACTTTTTTATACAATATCTAATTCATTTCTCTAGTTACTAACATACAATTATATATATTTCTATCTTAACACTAGATTATAACCCGGACAGTCCTCTTTGATTCACACCAGTAATAGAATTTGTCCCAGATTTCAAAATAATCTAACTCAGTCTTGTCCTTCATTTCCATCGTGAACCTGTCCATATCGGCACACGATAATATTTTGTATAGAATCTCGTCTTCTGATGGAGTTTCTTTATTCCTCCAATTTTGTGCGTACGTCAATCTAGCAGCAGTGAGAATATGTAACATCAGATAAAATGTCGCTTTCTCGTATTTCCGTGTAGTTATGCCTAATAGGAAAAGTTCTGGTTTTAGCTCTATCTCTATCTTTAATATTTCTTCCAGCCATTTTTTTTATCTTATTCCAGAAGTCACAAGCTTTTGAGCACTCCCACCACATATGGTAATAGGTCCCTGTTGCCAATTTGCATTTCCAGCATGTAGATGAGTAATTTGGACCCATTTTGGCTAACCTTGTGGGTGGGAGATGCCATCTATAGAACATTTTGTAGAGATTTTCTTTGTAGGAGGTGGCCAAGGTAAGCTTCCTATTTCTTACCCATAGTTCTTGCCAGATGTGCAGATCAAAATTAAGACCAAGATCCCTGCTCCATGTTAACATGGTTTCTTTCACCTGTTCCTCATACATTGCCTGATCTAACAGATAATGATATAGTTTTTTAATCATTTTGTCCTCAGTTCCTAATAGTATTTTGTCCAGCCCTGTTGACTCTATTTTTATACCCAACTCTTTTTTGTCTTTCCAATATCTTGACTGTAACTGAAGATATGCCCACCATTCTAATTCTATCCCTTCGCCTCAGACTTACTATTGTGGTAACATCTGCACATCCGTGCGATCAAAATGTAGGCCCTTGCCAACTGGCGTGCATTGATGAAGAGACGTTTAGAACAATGTTGCTCCACCCTAAAGATGTGTGGACTTCAACTCCCAGAATCCCCCCCAGACAGCAGCCATACTGGTTGGGGAATTCTGGGAGTTGAAGACCACGCTTCTTAAGGATGTCGTGGTTGAAAAAACATGGATTTTAGAACATTGGATAAACCAATCCAC
This sequence comes from Protobothrops mucrosquamatus, assembly GCF_001527695.2. Taxonomy (NCBI): domain Eukaryota; kingdom Metazoa; phylum Chordata; class Lepidosauria; order Squamata; family Viperidae; genus Protobothrops; species Protobothrops mucrosquamatus. The sequence continues at coordinate 31,391 of NW_015389103.1, read as the reverse complement.
TGAGTGCCGGCAACCATAGTGTCTATTCTCTAGAGAAGCCGGGGAATCCCTGGGGAATTCTGGGAGTTGAAGTCCAAACATCTTAGTAAAGTTGACGAACACTGGTTTAGAGGCCAGGTATTCGATCCTCTTCAGAAAGGGCTTTGATTGTTCTTCCATTTTCTAGATACTGTATATCTACACACACACACACACACACACACACACACACACACACACACACACACAAACACAGATATCGCAAAATCTCCTGCCACCTGGTCTACAATGCCCCAAAGCCCCTTTATGAGACTTACACCCAAGAAAAGTCACTTAGAGATGCAGGCTTAGGGTTTGAAGCGAAAAACAGTTGGTTGCTTATCTTACAAGGCAAATCCTGGTTTAAAGAGAGGTTGTGCTTTCTTCCCCCTTAAACTAGTGTCACAATAAATGCTGGGGTCTGCCACTAGATGACACTGCAGACTTGCATGTGGATTTTGATCCTAGCTTGTTCCTTGGTTGAAGCTGAAACAAAACAGCATCACCCAACCTGCTAATGGGTCAGTTCCAAGTGATTGGATGTCCTGGCCACACCACTGCTCCAATCATACATTTCCAGAAGGAAGGAAGGAAGGAAGGAAGGAAGGAAGGAAGGAAGGAAGGAAGGAAGGAAGGAAGGAAGGAAGGGAGGAAGGAAAGGAGGGAGGGAGGNGGAGTTGGGAATGGATGGATGCAGGGGAGGGAGGGAGGAAGGAAGGAAGGAAGGAGTTGGGAATGGATGGATGTAGGTGAGGGAGGAAAGGGGGAATGAGAAGGAAGGAAGGAAGGAAAGGAGGGAGGGAGGGAGGGAGGGCAATGAAAAGGAAGGAAGGGAAGGAGGGATTGTTTAAATTTATGATGGCACTGAAAAAAGGAACTTAAGACCGTCACAGCGGTCCCCACTGTCACATGATCACAATCCAGGCACTTGGCAACCAGCTCATATTTACAATGGTTGCAGTCTCCTGGGGTCACGTGATCGCCATTTGAGACCTTCCCAGTTGCTTCCAACAAGCAGAGTCAACGGGGAAGCCTGCAGGAAAAGAAGCAAGTTGCAATCACGTGCTGTCTTGCTTAACAACCAAGGCGATCCCCTTAATGGCAGTGGCCAAAAAGGTCATAAAATCAGGGGTAGTCCTATGAAGCCTAATTAACCTCCACACTGCTTAATGACCAATTTTTCAATCCCAATTGTCGTTAAGTCAAGGACCACCTATATGTCTCTTGTTTTCCTTTAAACCTCACATCAATTCATCCTGTATTCAGACCTATTTGGTCATTTCTTTTAACGAGAAGTGAATAAAATTGTCCCTCATCAGCACCAGCCATATTCCATGCTGGATTCTCCTTCTACGGAAGTGTTAAAAATAAGGCGGATATTTAAATCACCCGCAAAAAAAGGTGTGAAGTTTGAACTATTTAAAGTCATTTCTAATTATGTGACTTTGCACAAAGGAGAAGTGTCAGCTGACCCTTGACGTAAGCAAGGGTGAACAAACTCGATGTACTTGCTCATATTGTGCGTGCTAACCATTTGTCAAGTCCCGTGTTAATAAAACTATGACAATTGGTCACAGCCATTTTTTTCAGCTTGCCTTCCTTCCTTGCAATCATCACTTACTAAAATGTGGGTTGACCAGATTCTTGTTGACAGGCTTCAAAACTTCAACTATGCTGCAACTTAACTGGTGGTCCTGATTCTTTGTGACTGACATTAATAAGGCCAACTAACGTTCGAGACCAAATTGGCGCCAGGTAAGGGTCAACGGAATTTTGAAAGGGTTGGTCTTGGAGAGTTTGTGGGAACACAACAACTCTAAGCTGATGACAAGTTTAACTCTGCCCGCCAACTTTGTCTGCTCTTCTCCACAAGCTGAAGGAGCACCTTAATGCAACCTTGGATGAGGAGAAGGGGTGATCTTATTCCAATCTCTCCTGAAACCAATTCACAAGAGTGCTCCTCTCTTTTGACCAACATGGAAGTGCAGATAGAAACAGTTCTCATGTAGGAGATGACCAGGCTGAGCCCTAGGTAGGGGTCAAATGTGTCTCGAATCCCTTCGTGCCCCTAAGAGATCTAAATCCAGCCCACCTTGAATTCAATTGACCCTTGTCTACCTCCAATTTGCTCAGGCTGGCTGAGGAATTCTGGGAGTTGAAGTCCACAAGTCATAAAAGGGCCAGGTTTGAAGACCTCTGGGCTAGTCGATTGTCTTTTTGGCATAGTCTATAGATGTTGTCAATGTCTATGTGCCTATGGCTTGTTTGTTCCTTTTGAATGTTCCCCTCCATTGCCTCAAAGCAGGTGATTCAGAATGAACCTTCTCTTCTGAAATTGGTAACCCCTCAACCAACCAGGCCAATGGATCTTCGCCAACTCACCCATAGAAGGGACCAGACTGGGACGCGACCTTCGAGGACCTGAAGTGTCACGAGATAACCTTTGACCTGGATGCTCTCCTCGGTCTGGTCGCCTGGACGACATCGGGTTACTTAAGAGCTGAAGGTCCAAACCAACAGGAAATAAAAGAGGAGGGAGGGGGGAGGGGAGGGGAGAAGAGAAAGATTGTTTAAAAGCTACACAACTGCCCCGTAGAAGGTGCGAGAGGCAACAAGGGAGAGTACACAATTGCACGGAAAAATATCAAATAAACCGTTCTCCGAAAACGTGCATTCTAAAGGCAACTAAACTTTTCTTTTTTAACTGAAAGGTTAGCTGAAAAAGAAAAAGGGAGGAAAAAAAAGGGGGTGGGGGAGACAGATGCCATTAAACCTGAGGGAAAAAAAATCACAGAGAGAGAGAGAGAGAGAGAGAAAGAAAGAAAGAGAGAGAGGGGGAAGGGGGAGAGAGAGAGAGAGAGAGAGAGAGAGAGAGAGAGAGAGAGAGAGAGAAAGAAGAAAGAAAGAAAGAAAGAAAGAAAGAAAGAAAGAAAGAAAGAAAGAAAGAAAGAAAGAAAGAAAGAAAGAAAGAAAGAAAGACGGAGAGACGGAAAAAAATTTGGCATCCGGACATGGCACGTATTTGGCAGACAACAGTCACACGTTCAAACCAAAAAAAAAAAGGAGAATTAAAAGTTTTCTTTTGCCTTTGTGGTTGCGTCTTTTGGACCTCCTCTTTGTTGAGAATGTGGCCGTTCCTCGGAACTAGGAAAACCGGATGAGCTGGTAGGTGTATCGGCTTTTCCGGAGTACTTTAGCCTGTCCTACTTGCAGAATATTTGCCATCCTTTGCCTACAACGTCTTGCCTCTATCTGTTTACTTCCCTGCCGCCTTCCCAACTTGGTTTTTTTTTTAAATTGGTAAAGAGCCTTTTCCAAATTCTCTCAAGGGCTTTCAGGAGAAGGGCATTTGCAAGGACCAACGATCGGTGGGGGAAAATGAAAAGAGCTGAGCCTCAGTTTGGTCGATGGACAATTTTGAAAAGAAGAAGAAATCTGAGAAGGACCTGGATTCGCAACAATGGACCGCCGGATCTCCTTATCATTGCAGAGCGGAATAATTGGAGCATCTAGTCTAAGTTTGCTACACCGGGAGCAAACCACGATCTGGATAAATCGGAGAGAATCAGCTTCCTTAAGCAAGACACAACGTCCCTCTAGGTCTCAACGGTCCGAGTCTTTCCGTCGCCTGAAAAAAGAGGCTTAAACCTGGGCAGTGGGCGGTGGTCTTCCTGCCTGCTGAGAGAGTTAAGAGTTTGCAACTTCAAAGGCAACAAGAGACGATTTCTGATTTTGTTCAACAGAAAGGAAAAGAAAAAAAGAAAAGAAAAGAAACAAGCAGGAGTGGAAAAAATAAAGCGGGAATTTAAAGAAGCGTATGGTCCGCCATAGACGCTGGAGCAACCCCAAGGATTGGCGAGAAAGTTCATCCTTGAAAATCTGGAATGAGGTTAAAAATAAAACCAAACTAAAAATAAAAAGATATTCAAAGCAGACATTTGAAAGGGAGAAGGGAAGGGAACGGAAATACATTCATTGTTTGGCTGTGTGTGTTTTGTTGTCGTTGCGGACGGTATGCACCAAATTATACATACATGGTTCTATTCTACGAAGCAAGATCAGAGCACAAATATAAAGAAGGGGAAACGAGAGAAATAAAATTAAAGAACAATCCCAAAATGTCAGGACAATGGCAGTTCAGCTAACCCTTAATTAAAACATCGTTTCAGTTGTCCTTTTAAAGAAAGAAACGGGGGGAAAGGCAGGTGTTTTAAATTTTATTTATTTATTTAGATATTTATTCGTGGCCTGTGGGGAGCAATGAAATCATAACGGACCAACAAGCAAGTTAATCTCATTTTAATCTTTATTTATTTTAGCAAGGCACAAAAAAAGGAAAAAAAAGAAAACCAGGGGAAGTTTTAGGAAGCTGATGAAGCAATGCAGATTAAGATGGAAAGCTAATCGTTGGGAAGTGGAGAAGAAAGAATGGGAAGGGGGGAAAAAAAGAGCGAGGAGTCACGTGCACATGGGAGAGAAGAACTCAAAACGGAAAGAGAGAAATGAAGATTTTTTTGTTTTAAAATAAAGGAAGTGATTTGGCAGGCAAGATGTTAGAAGGAAGTTCGGACTGCAACACACCGGTGGGGCTTCAGACTTTTGGTTGGGCTGCTTTGAAAACGGAAGAGGAGTTAGTCTCGCTTCGTTCTCTACCAAGGGGCTACTACTCCAGTCTCCTTGAGCATCTTCGTGGGCCAAGTGTTCTGCTCTACAACATCTCTGATGTTCGGGCTTCCTCTTGTAACAAGCTGGAAAGTCCTCCTGCTTCGGAGAGTCCACAAAGAGCTGGATGGGGTCTCCAAAGTCTTCTTCAACGCTGCTCTGCCGCACCAGGGTCTTCCGACGGGCCAAGAGCGGCCGTGAGGATAAAGAAGAGCTGTCATCATCCCGACAACTGGCGGGGGACATAGGGGCAGCGAGGGTCTCCTGCACGGGGAGAACATTAAAACGTGATTCTTCTTCTTCGCTGCCACAGTCCAAGCCACTGTCTGGACTTCGGATGGAAGACCTGCTGGATCTACAGCCTCGTTCTTCGGGGTCCTCCATACTCTGTGACTTGGTGGGGTGCCAGAAGGGAGGATGGTCTGGAGGGTAGGCCTTGATGGATCTACCCTCTCTAGCGAGGGTGCTTCGTGTCTGGTGGGGCCGCCGTGAGCCCCGCTTGTGGAAACGTTCGGAGGGATCGCCGTCCTCTTCAGCGACTTCCGGGATACTGAACAGTTTTTTACGTTGGCGGGCAAAATTGGGAGGGTCCGGGAAAGCTGTTTCAGTGGCTTTATGCTGATAGCATTCCTTTAAGAGTCACCAAGAAAGAAAGAAAGAAAGAAAGAGAGAGAGAGAGAGAGAGAGAGAGAGAGAGAGAGAGAGAGAGAGAGAGAGAGAGAGAGAGAGAGAAGGAAGGAAGGAAGGAAGGAAGGAAGGAAGGAAGGAAAGAAAGAAAGAAAGAAAGAAAGAAAGAAAGAAAGAAAGAAAGAAAGAAAGAAAAGTCAAGGAGAACAAACAGTGTGCAATTTTTAAAAAGAGAGAGGGAAGGGAAGGAAAGGAATGAATGGAGAAGGGAGATGAAGGGAAGGAAAGGGAAGGGAAGGAAAGGAAAGGAAAGGGAAGGGAAGGGAAGGAAAGGGAAGGGAAGGGAAGGAAAGGGAAGGGAAGGGAAGGGAAGGGAAGGGAAGGGAAGGAAAGGAAAGGAAAGGAAAGAAGGAAAAAAAATAAAGACAGAATTAGTTGTAGAGCAATGGTGAGCTGAAAGCATGCGGCTCTTATTCAGGTGAAGAACTATGTCATGCTTTGAATGGGAATCTGTGAAAATAAAACAGATGATTAGAACAGCTGTCCTAGCATGTCTATTGGGCGAGATGTCAAGTTTAGCAAGCATCTTTTACTACAGTCAAGAGAAGAACTTGGCCAGGCATACAGAACATGAGTAGTTGACCCTACATAGAAAATCATGTCTCAAAACCCGCTACTACTTCTCTCTCCGAATGTTAGTACCCTGTATTTGTTCAGTACAAAATCTCTTCACTATTTATTAAAAGAGCAAGAGGTGTTTTTTTTCTTTAGGGGCTGTGAGAGTGCGTGGTTTTATGTGCTGCCTGCATCCCATGGATGGGGCTTTGCTTGTTTGTACGGACCGGTTGCTGGCATGCCGCGGCCCGGTACTGGTCCATGGACGGGGGGTTGGGGACCCCTGTACTAAAAGGCACAAAACATCTAAATTCCACAGGAAAGTTCGTCGATGTTTAAAGAAGAGGTCAACAGTCTAGGAAGCATTGGCAAAATACAAGGCTAGAGACGCCATGTGAATTTTCACCCTCTTGAAGACTCCAAAACGCAAAGACTTGAACACGGGGCACTATCTAACAAAATGAAATTCAATGGTGAAAAAAGCAAGGTTCTACATTTAGGCAAGAAAAACCAAATGCACAGGTATAGTATAGGGGGTACCTTGCTCAATAGTAGCAACTGTGAGAGGGACCTCGGAGTCCTAGTGGACAATCCCTTAAATAGGAGCCAGCCGTGTGCTGCAGCTGCCAAAAAGGCCAACACAGTGCTAAAACTGCATTAACAGAGGGATAGAATCAAGATCACGTGAAGTGTTAATACCACTTTACAATGCCTTGGTAAGGCCACACTTGGAATACTGCATCCAGTTTTGGTCACCACGATGTAAAAAAGATGTTGAGACCCTAGAAAGAGTACAGAGAAGAGCAACAAAGATGATTAGGGGACTGGAGGCTAAAACATACAAGGAATGGTTGCTGGAATTGGGTATGTCTAGTTTAACAAAGAGAAGGACAAAGGGGGACATGATAGCAGTCTTCCAATATCTCAGGGGCTACCCCAAAGAAGAGGGAGTCAAGCTATTCTCCAAGGCGCCTGAAGGCAGGACGAGAAGCAACGGATGGAAACTGATCAAGGAGAGAAGCAACCTAGAACTAAGGAGAAACTTCCTGACAGTTAGAACAATTAACCAGTGGAACAACCCGCCTCCAGAAGCGGTGAATGCTCCAACACTGGAGGTTTTTAAGAAGAGACTGGACGGCCATTTGTCCGAAATGGTATAGGGTTTCCTACCTGAGCAGGGGGCTGGACTAGATGACCTCCAATGGCCCTTCCAACATTATTATTATTATTATTATGGATCATCGCACAGTCAGCCAGATGTTCAGACTGGATTTGGCATTTTTGTCTGCCTATTGAGTCCTTCCCAAGGACCTGGGATGGGCAGAGGTGGATGTTTGATGGTATTACAGATCTCGTTGCAGGATGGAAGCAGTTCCTAGTAAGGCCGTCTTTTGCAATTGACTAATGGAGAATTTGTCAATGCCAATGGTGTTCAAGTGGTGCTCCAGTTGTTTTGGGATTGCACCCAAGGCACCTATTACTATTGGTGGTATTATTACTACTACTACTACTACTACTACTACTACTACTACTATTATTATTATTATTATTATTATTATTATTATTATTATTATTATTATTATTATTATCTTATCTAGATCCTTTGATAACCCCAATTTACCACTCCATTCCTACAACAGTTCCTTCCTTCCTTTCTCTCTCCCAGAACTGAAGAAGCTTCTTGGATGAGAAGCAAGATGTTTTTAAGGAAAAACAAAGAAAGTCCAATGGCCTCTTAAAAAAGAAGAAGAAAAAAGCACCTTTGGGTCCTTGTTTCTTTTTACCTTCAGGGTGTTATGTGAGGTTACGCTAACACGTCTCCGCCCGCCACCATCTTCCAGCTGCATCTCTGAATATAAGTCTTCCTCATCTTCTTCCATAATGTCAGACAAATCAGAGCCTCGGCTGCTTTCCGTGTGATATTCCTCCCCGTGGCAATAGTGGGGCTGTGAGAGAGGGAGGGGGAAAGGGAACATGGAACACAGAATCAGAATCCTCTGCTCAAGGCACCAGACCTCATTGTCAAAAGTCCGACTAGCGGACCCCAACAGAAGGATTCCTCAAGACAATTTAAGTCCCAGCAGGCAAAATAATAATAATAATCATTATAATAAAGTTGGAAGGGACCTTGGAGATCATCGAGTCCAACCCCCTGCTCAGGCAGGAAACCCTATACCATTTCAGACAAATGGCTGTCCAGTCTCTTGTTAAAAACTTCCAGTGTTGGAGCATTCACCACTTCTGGAGGCAGGTTGTTCCACTGGTTAATTGTTCTAACTGTCAGGAAGTTTCTCCTTAGTTCCAGGTTGCTTCTCTCTTTGGTTAATTTCCATCCGTTGCTTCTTGTCCTGGCTTCAGGCGCTTTGGAAAATAGCTTGACTCCCTCTTCTTTGGGGCAGCCCCTGAGATACTGGAATGCTGCTATCATGTCCCCCCTCGTCCTTCTCTACATTAAACTAGACATACCCAATTCCAGCAGCCGTTCCTTATATGCTTTAGCCTCCAGTCCTCTAATCATCTTTGTTGCTCTTCTCTGTACTCTTTCTAGAGTCTCAACATCTTTTTTACATCGTGGTGACCAAAACTGGAGGCAGTATTCCAAGTGTGGACTTACCAAGGCCTTGTAAAGTGGTATTAACACTTCACGTGATCTTGATTCTATCCCTCTGTTAATGCAGCCCAGCACTGTGTTGGATACAGCATTTCAGAACTAAAGAAGCAAAACCAGCTCTGAGTTTTCCTGTGCAGAAGCTTGCTTAGCTAAACAATGGATTCCCAAGCCTCCAGCCACCGAGTGGTCACACTGTCCAATAGTAATACTCCGTTTTGTTAGGGGAACAGTTCACTCCTCCGTCCAGCACTTGCGCCAAAGACCTTGGCGTGGTGCAGGCTCTCACTGTTTGTGAATGGCTTCTTGGCATTCCATTTCCTCCCTTTGTTTTCTACCCCTCCCTCCTTTTCTATGGCAAGTTGATTAGCGATAGAGTGGTCAAGTGATTGTCCGGTCTCTTCTTGAGAGCCTCCAGTGATGGAGCACCCACAACTTCTGGAGGCTACGTTATTCCATTGATCAATCATTCTCGCTGTCAGGAAATTCCTCCTTATTTCCAGGTTGGAGCTCCCTCTGAGGAGTTTCCACCCATTGCTTCTTGTCCTGCTCTCTGGTGTTTTGGAGAATAAGTCAATCCCCTCTTCTCTCAAGTAATGGAAGTCAGCTATCATGTCCCTCTGGTCCTTCTCTTTGATAGCCTACACATAGGCTTTCAAAACAAAAATTGAGCCCAACAAACCCTACGGTTGGTGAGGGAGTTCCCCACAGATTCAACTCCACCACTAGAACCACAAGCATGACCCAGTCAAAGTGTGAAAGATTGATGATCTTCTTGTTTGGTTCTTGATGACTTGGTCAAGTAGACTTCCAAACAAATGATCCCAAACGTCCAGGGGGATTTATCAGATTCTAATTCCAGATCAATCTCTGGAGATTTTTGTAAGACTTTCAAGAATGGGGCTTCTAAACGGTAGTAGATAGCGAGGGATATCATCACCATTACCCACTTCCATGGAGACACTATGGATGTTGGAAGACACTCATGATCTAGATTTGTAGGCATCAGGTAGTGGGGCACACCCTCTGCTAAACTTTGTCCCTCTTTCTTGAAAAAAGATTAAAGAGGAAAAATATGGTGAACCCACAAAACATGAACTATGGTTTTGCTCTTGTCCCATTGCCAAGGAGATGCCCATTACCTGTTTCCCAAGTTCGGAGCCCTTCAAAAATTCATCCACCGAAGCACCTTTTCGTTTGACCCTGGGCGAGTCGTACCCATCTTCTTCCTCATCAGAGTTGGCGTACTGCAACGCGTTGCTTCTTTCTGGAAAGGCGGCCCTCCTCTCCATCTATGGGGTTCCAGAAGAGAAAATGGAATAAGAAAAAATGATTCTCTCTAGGGTGCAAAGGGGATACAGGTGGCACCTGTAGCTTTCTAAAGAGAAGTTGAGGGTCAAATGAGGACGTGATGATAAAACATTTGGATTCGGCAGTTCGGCAGTTCGATTCTCACCGGCTCAAGGTTGATTCAGCCTTCCATCCTTCTGAGGCCGGTAAAATGAGGACCCAGATTTTGGGGGGCAAGAGGCTCACTCTGTAAACCGCTTAGAGAGGGCTGTAGAGCAGAGGTCCCCAACCTTTTGGGCACCAGGGACCGGTTCCGTGGAGAGAGGTTTTTCCATGGACCGGAGGGGGCGTGTTTTTGTATGCTGCCTGCATCCTGCGGATGGGGCTTTCCTTGTTTGTGCAGACTGGCTGCTGGCAAGCTGAGGCCCGGTACCGGTCCATGGACCGGGGGTTGGGGACCCCTGCTGTAAAGCACTGTGAAGTGGTATATAGGTCTAAGTGCTGTTGCTATTGCTCTTCCTTCCTTCCTTCCTTCCTTCCTTCCTTCCTTCCTTCCTTCCTTCCTTCCTTCCTTCCTTCCTTCCCCCCCAGTGGTTAGAATGCAGTATTGCAAGCTAACTCTGTCGACTGCCAGCAGTTCAATTCTCTGTCTATATGTTTAAGTGCTATTGCTATTGCTCTTCCTTCCTTCCTTCCTTCCTTCCTTCCTTCCTTCCTTCCTTCCTTCCTTCCTTCCTTTTCTTCCTTCCTTCCTTCCTCCCTCCCTTATTTTCCTTCCCCAGTGGTTAGAATGCAGTATTGCAGGCTAACTCTGCCGACTGCCAGCAGTTCAATTCTCAGTCTATACGTCTATTGCTATTGCTCTTCATGTTTTGTACCTCTGGGGTGGCCTTAAGAAGCCATGCATATGCATAAGTGATAGATGACGTAAACATGAATATTCATAATGAGCAAGGTTTCAGTTAATTCCCTACCTTTGTATAGATACACCCTCGATGTGCAAACACACCTGAGCCCAAAATCTCTGTTGCTAAGGGAAAACAGCTGTTAAATTTGCCCCACTTGACAACCGTTCTTGTCACTCTTGCTACGTGAATCACAGCAGTGGTTAAGTTAGGCACACGGTTATTAATGTATGTATGTGTGTATGAATGCATGTATGTATCGGAGTAGGCAACCTCGGCTCTTTTATGACTCCTGGACGTCAACTCCCAGAATTCCAGCTATGCTGACTCAGGAATTCTGGGAGTTGAAGTCCATGAGTCATAAAAGAGCCGAGGTTGCCTACCCCTGCCATAGCAGTTTTGATAAAGCGTTCTGAGAATCGAGGACTTCAACATTGCCCCCAATTAGCACACATTCCTTCTATGTTTCTAGCTTGCTAACACTTCCCATTCCTACAAAATCTTTTTTCCCCCTCCCCAAAAAAAAAATCCTGGCCTGCAGTGGAGGAAAACTGACCCTCCAGTGAACGAAACCCACCCCCGGGGGTCTGAAGCCGCAACTGTGCTCACCCTGTTGCTTTCGGCTGCCACCCGCTGCGCGGCTTCTCGGGCCATGGCCTTGGCGACTGTGTTAGGGACAGGTGCCCCCTGCGGCTGTGGAAGGATCCGATTGGGAGAGGGTGACCGCTGCCCGTGAAGCGGGCTGTGGAAGTTGGGAGGTTCCAGGGAGTGTCCGTGGATGGGAGAGGCCGCGTGGGTCTGTTCCCAGGAGTCGTCCCTTTTTCCGTGCGGACACAAGTGTTCCTCTTTGGTATCTTGGATACTGGCACTTGATAATGGCTTGGTTTTGGGAGCTGGCTGAGGGTGAGGAGGCACCAGTAAGTCCGGTGGGATGGGAGCGCTCAGCGAGTCCATGGACTCCCCTTGGGCAGACAGTGTCCGCACAAGGACCTCTCTGGCATCCAGGCTCTGGATTTTGGTTAGCGCCACTGGGGTGTTCTCTGCAGTTGGAAACATCACTTCAGCCACCTAAATGCAGAGACAGAGGCAAATACGTTAGGAGCAATAAAGGAGAATATTTGTAGAGTCGAAATGAGGGGTCCTGGGTGCTCTCTGAGCTTGGTGGTTTTCTTGGAGACGTTTCATTACCCAAGTAGGTAACATCATCAGTGCTGGAAGGGAATGAGGCTTGCAAGGAGGGGGAGGAAGAAGAAGAGGAGGAGGAGGAGGAGGAGAAGGACATTTCATTACCCAACTAGGTAATATCATCAGTGCTAGAAGAGAGTGGGATGTGGAGAGGAGGAGGACGAGGAGGAGGAGGAGGAGGAGGAGGAGGAGGAGGAGGAGGAGAAGGACATTTCATTACCCAACTAGGTAATATCATCAGTGTTAGAAGAGAGTGGGATGTGGAGAGGAGGAGGAGGAGGAGGAGGAGGAGGAGGAGGAGGACGACGAGGAGGACATTTCATTACCCAACTAGGTAATATCATCAGTGCTAGAAGTGAGTGGGGTGTGGACAGGAAGAGGAGGTGCTCTCTGAGCTTGGTGGTTTTCTTGCAGATGTTTCATTACCCAACTAGGTAACATCATCACTGGGTAATCAAACATCTGCAAGAAAACAACCAAACTCAGAGAGACCAAGGACCCCTCACATTAGGAACACTAATGAGAACCACTCTTGATATTGCCAGCTGAATAGGAGTCAGCAGAGTGATATACCAGGCAAAATAAATGTGCAATTTCAGTTCACACCGTAGAAATGCAATTTCCACCCTCTTTGGCCAAGATCTGACCCCACCAAGTTCTGGATCCAATTCTGGGCATCACGTTTTGACAAGGCCCACCCAGCTCGCCCGAAGCAAGAGAATGAGAGTTATGCAGAATTAAGAAAGGTAGCTTCATTGCACAACGAAATAAAATTGGCACATCAAAAATAAAAAATAAACAAGAGCTTTTAGTTGAGGCTCCTTAGTCCAAGAAAAGCTAGGAATCAATGGATTGATTAAGTAAAGAATTGCTTAATCAATTAATTAAGCAAAAGGTTCCCTTGCTTTCCAAAACTGTCTGTTTGTGCCACAATTGGACAATAAATTCCATTTTCTAGCTCACAGCAGAATAAATGTCTCTTTTTAAGATGATGCTCAGCATCTGCACGTTTAGCTAATTTGGCTACTATTCTTAGATTATTTTTAAAAATCTAACTATGTCAGGTTTCTCTAAGTACCGACCTACCCTTTGATTTTTTGCATAAATACCATAGCCAGTCACATTGGCTCCGTTGGAGGTCCCCGCTGCGGTGAGAACTGGTGGCCCCCAACAAACCAAGATAGTTCCTGGTGCTGGACCAGCCTGAATTCGAATGTCTTGAGGTGGAGCTGGTGGACCTGGAATCGAAAACAAGACATATCTTACGGCTTCTTATTTTTCTTCCTCTTGCTAACAAGTCGAATTCTTGGTGGTACAAATTAGATCTTTCCTTTGATCTAATCTCTCACTAAATCCTTGGATTCAGACAAATCCTAAAATATCTATAGCTTCTTCTTGCTAACAAACCAAATTCTTGGCAATCCATGAAGATCTATTAGGTCTTTACCTTGACCTTCCAGTTTATCTTACTTCCTCTCCTAAATCCCTGGATTCATACAAATCTTCTAATATCTTTCCT
>NW_015389103.1:10134-17142 GCF_001527695.2 Protobothrops mucrosquamatus | reverse complement strand
CCACCGTCCGGAAATAGAAGTGTGCTAGATAGAAGAGTTGCCTAAAAATAACTATGCAACTATTAAGGACATATATATTTCATGAGTTCTCTCAATGTTTGGCAACGTGGTGGCTAAACGGAGCAAGGGGTGAGGACTTTCATAGAGAAGAATTTCCTAGCTGACTCAGCAACTCACTTCTCCATATTTTTGACACTAGACCAGGGCTTTTCAACCTTTTCACCCATTGTACCAGTTTTAGGATATGGCAACATCCGAGTACCACCAGTCGCCTAGCAAGGGGTCAAAAACTTGATGACAAAAAAAAAGAAAAAAGAAAAAAAGTGATGAAGTACAGGTAGTCCTCGACTTACAACAGTTCGCTTAGTGACTGTTTGAAGTTACAATGGCACTGAAAAAAGTGCCCCCCAAGCCACAGCCGAGCAAGATACCTGCCTGCCCGCCCAGCGGCGCTCTTCCTCCTGTCCGAGGTTTTCATTGTTGTGAGCATTTCTGTTGAGGATTGGCAGCGGGGGGTGGGCTGGGGGGGTGTTTTGTTTTTATTCCCCCCGTCTGCTGGGTGGTTGCATCAGGTTTTGGTCACTTCACATGACCCTGGGACACTGTGACCGTCATAAATATGAATCAGTTGCCAAGCATCTGAATGTAAATCACAAGACCCTGGAGATGCTGCAACGTTCCAGCTGATCGGCGCTTCTTCTGGGCTCAGCAGAAGCACCAGGATCAGCGCCGAGCTCCAGCTGGAGCCTGGTGCTGATCCTGGCGCTTCCGCTGAGCCCTGACAGCCCTGCAGCTCCAGCCGTCTCTCGCTCAGGCTTGTGTGGTGCTGCCACCAGTTCAGCTCATTCCCCTCCCCCGCTACCACTTTTCTAAGATGTTCGCATACCACCTGCCAGGTGCCCACGTACCACAGGTGGTACCCGTACCACTGGTTGAAAAGCCCTGATCTAGTCCAACCACTTGCTCAGGAAACCCTATACCAAATGGTTGTCCAATCTATTCTTAAAAATCTCCAGTGTTGGAACACCCACAACTTCTGGAGGCAGGTTGTTCCACTGATTAATTGTTCTAACTGTCAGGAAGTTTCTCCTTAGTTCTAGGTTGCTTCTCTCCTTGGTTAGTTTCCGTCCGTTCCTTCTTGTCTTGCCTTCTGGTGCTTTGGAAAATAGGTCGATCCCCTCTTTTTTGTGGCAACCCCTGAGATACTGGAACGCTGCTATCATGTCCCCCCTCGTCCTTCTTTTCATTAAACCGTTCTTCGTATGTTTTAGCCCCCAGTCTCCTACTGACCACAACTGACTTTGTGAGACTCAAGTCCTACCTGCTGGCAAGGTCAGAAATTCTACGAAAGCTTCCTTTTTTTCACGTTGCTCCAAAGGCAGCTGCCAGGGCATCTGATGGGGCTTGGCCAAAACCTTGACCTTGTAGGCCATGTTGGGTTTCAAGTTAAAAAACTGATACTTGTAAGTGGCAGCCCGTACAATGTCAAATTCCTCTTCGTTGAGGAAGATCACGTGACTGTAGTTGCTGTTCGTGGGAAGCCAGGTGATCTCCGCCGAAATCTGGGTGACGCTGTCGACCTGAAGGTGTGAAGGTGCCACAATGACATCTTTCCCAACCAACAAGGTGCACTGCAGTTCGTCGGAATTGCCCCGGCTGGTTATGCTTTGAACGGATATCCGGTAAGTGCAAGTAGCGATGTTCAATTTTTCGATGAGAGCTTTAGTTTTGCTCCCCAAGGGGACGTTCGTTCGTACTTCCTTGTCTACCAGGACGTTGTAGCTATGAATGGTTCCCCATCCAGGTGGCATAACTGGAGCTTCCCAGCCCACAATGACACTTTTGGCTAATTGTTTGATAAGGGTAATTTTTCGAGGGTAAGGCACAATGTTTTCTCCAATCTCGTCAATGTTCACATCCAGAGTTCCTGCACCATTATTGAGAATGCCGGAGTCTAACTGGACCGGTAAGCTGATGTCCTGGAGGCCTTCTCCTTCCACCAGGTGACTACTGTGGTTGAGGACGTTCTGCTCTGCCTCGCCGCCCAACCCGCAGGATAAACGAGACTCATCCTGCACAAAATCCACAAAGTTGGAGGGAACCAATCCTCTCTGTCCGTCTAGAAGTTCACCTTGGGGAGAAAGAGATATGAGAAAAGGAAGACATATACTAGCCATGTTCCCAGGACATGAAGACCCTGTCCATCCCCTCTCCCAGCCAAGAGTCATCTACTGCAGGGGTCTCCGACGTTGACAACTTTTAAGATTGTGGACTTCAACTCCCAGAATTCCTAAACTAAAGCATGGCTGGTTGACGAATTCCGGGAATTGCGCAAATCTTAAAAGTTGCTAAGGTTGGAGACCCCTGATCTACTGACAGCCCAGAATTGGGATCATTGGAACTGCAGCAACCATGTCTTTTTAGTCCTCTGAGAATTCTTACTTCCTGCCCATCGTCCCTTTTATTGGCCTTTTTTCCAAGCAAGAAGGAGAGAAAGAAAGCCACCGCAGCTCAGGGTCCCTGGAGACAAGTTTGAGGGGAGTCTCAACCACCTCCCCACCATATCTGATCCTTTTTCAGTCTGTCTAAAACCTTACCGTGGGGCCTCTCTAGGGTTTGAATGAAATCTTGAGATTTAGTTAATTAAAGTGTTGCTGGTGATAGAAACCAGGGACACTAGCTTCAACATTTTATCAAACTATTGGGGTAGAACATAGAATCATAGAGTTGGAAGAGATCTTGGTGGTATTCTAATCCAACCCCTGCTCAAAGCAGGAGCCTTAAACCATCCCAATCAAATGGTTATCCAGTCTATTTTTGAAAACCTCCAGCGATGGAGCACCTACAACTCCAGGAGACAAGCTATTCCATTGATGAATAGTTCTTAGTGTCTGAAAATTTCTCCTTACTTCTAGGAGAATCCCCTCTTCTCTGTGAGAAACCCCCAAGTACTGGAAGACTGCTATCATGTCGTCCCTAGCCCTTCTCTTTTTAGACTAGACAGAGCAGGGGTCTTCAAACTTGGCCCTTTTATGACTTGTGGACTTCAATTCCCAGAATTCCTCAGCCAGCGTGGCACGCTGGCTGAGGAATTCTGGGAGTTGAAGTCCACAAGTCATAAAAGGGCCAAGTTTGAAGACCCCTGAGGCATGGACTCAACCATTCATCGTATAAACTAAGTGCTGTGCTTAAGAGAATGCCCGCAAAGCTTCAATGTACCTCAAGGGGGGAGCTATTTAAATAAAAATATGCCAATCAAGGGACTGCTAGGGCCCCGTCTCCAACAAACCTTCAAAAAAGCCATCTTCATCCATATCTCCGTACACGTAGAGATATTTTCCTGCGGTTAGTGGAAGTTCTGCCTCAGGGTTCTCATTCGGCCCATCAAACGGATTGTAGCTGAAGGAAAACACAGATGGTGATTCTTCGTTGGACTTTTTCATAAGGAGGTCAAATAAAGGCAAAGGTTTTTCCTGTCCAGTCGACTCTGGGGTGTGTGTGTGCCTATCTCTGTTTCTTGACCGAGGGAGCCAGCATTGTCCGAAGACATATTCCGTGGTCATCTGGCCAGCATACACCAAAGATTATACACGGAATGCTGTTACCTTTCCACCGAAGTGGTACCTATTTATCTACTCGCATTTGCATGCTTTTAAACTGCTAGGTGAGCAGGAGCTGAAGCAAGGAACGGGAGTGTCATGTGTCTGAGTAACGAAACACTTAAAAGGACTTTCAGGCATGTTTTCTCCTGAAAGCATTTATTAAGGTCACAATACGTCAGCACAGCATGGTGGAATGCTTAGGTCTGCTTCTCTTCCGTTACGCATAACATTCCAAGCATTTTCCACTCCCTTATTGTAAGGTCATGGTTCACATCTTCCAATCAACTTGGAAGATGTGATTTACTTCCGGTTTCTTTCTCCTGGGCTATCCTTATGCTCCTCCCTCTTTCCCAGTTGCTGGTTTAACTATATATATATACCAGACAGTTCTGCACATTGTCAAAGCAAGAATATACAGTATTTGCAGCGTTGACAGGGAGCTCACCCCATCGCATGGCGCTCAGGTCTCAAACACAAGCTATCTGCTGATAAGCTAAGTGTCTTTCATCACCCAGCTATCGTGCCCCTACTCATAAAGAGGAGGGCACCATTAATAACTAACTGCATTCAGATATTGGGCAGAGATATTATTTTGGGCTTGAAGTTCTGAGAAGCTAATCATTGTGGCTTAGCGTTATGACTCAACTCTTATGTCTTATTCAACATAATCTGGTTGAAAAAAAAACAGTTTAGCGTCATGGAGGAAGACAGGCGTTGTCAATTTTTGAAAGGAAGTAGGTCAGAGAAGGAAGAATTTAAAACTAGTACAAATTTAAGGTTGAAAGCGTTTATTGGACGGGTTGCTTTACCTGTATCGGGCGATGCAAAGATGGACTTTCCCCGAATATCTCGGCTTTGAGGTATTAGAATTCTGTTTGTTCTCCATCTGCAATCAGAACATGAAGAAGATAGTAAACAGGATGAATCGTCCACCTACACACGTCAACTTATACAAAATGGGATCCCAAACTGGGTCTCATGAGAGATTAAGCATTCGTGAAAGTTTGAACACCATCTTATCTATTTAGGAAAGTGATAATTTGAGAGAGAGAGACAGAGAGAGACAGAGACACAGAGAGACACACACACACAGAGAAATATAGACACACACACAGAGAGAGAAATAGACACAGAGAGAGAGAGAGAAATAGAGACAGAGACAGAGACAGACAGACAGACAGAGACAGACACACACAGAGAGAAATAGAGAGAGACACACACAGAGAAATAGAGAGACACACTCAGAGAGAGAAATAGACACAGAGAGAGAGAGAGAGACAGAGAGAGAGACACACACAGAGAGAAATAGAGAGAGAAATAGAGAGAGAGACAGAGAAACAGAGAGAGAGAGAGAGAGAGAGAGAGAGAGAGAGACAGAGACAGACAGAGACAGAGACACAGAGAGAGAAATAGAGACACAGAGAGAGAGAGAGAAATAGAGACAGAGAGAGAGAGAAAGAAATAGAGAGAGAGAAATAGAGAGAGAGACACACACACAGAGAGGGAGAGATTAAGCATAGTAGCTTATGCAGAGATGCTAATAAGGAATTGAAATTGGCTAAAACGAATTGCATTGACCCTAAATTGGTGACTTTTCTTTGGAATCATTCTTCTAGCCTTTTAAGATTGATGAGATGAACAATGACAATAGGCATTCAGAGCCTGGGGGGCGGGGGGGGGGGAAATCCCAGCAAAGAGAATTGCTAGATTTTGCAATGCAAGAGACCTGCCTGATCCATTTAGCTTATAACTGACACAACCCTTATCGGCAATTAATTTTGGAAGTGGAAGGCCACTTTCAGGAATAAGAAGATAATCCTGTTTCTGCACATTTTCTCCCTAATTCCATCAACTGGATGGGGGTTTTCTGTTGCTGATTCCTAAGCCATTTTGGGAAGTACAGCTTGAATCTTCTGCATGTAAAAATCCGTGAACAGCCACTGATAGAGACACGGGTTAAATCAAATTAAGGTGATACACACCATTTACTGTCTGTGAGGTCATTGGTGCTTTCTGAGCTGGGTGGTTTTGCTGCAGAATGTTTCATTACCAAACTAGGTAACATCATCAGCGCTAGAAGGGAAGGGTTTTTTTCCCCTCTGTTTATATACAAGCAGTGAACAATGCCCAGTCAAGAAACTACCAAGTTAGACTAACAAACAGTAAACAGCAGCCTAATTAAGAATACTCCCATCAACACTGACAGGGCAAGGGTCTGATATAAAAACAGAGAGCAAAGCCCACTGCCTTCTAGCACTGATAATGTTACCTAGCTGGGTCATGAAACATCTGCAAGAAAACCACCTAGCTCAGAGAGCACCAAGGACTCCACAGTCTTCTTCCTCCTCCTAGCACTGATGATGTTACCTAGTTGGGTCATGAAACATCTGCAAGAAAACAACCAAACCTGGAAAAGAACTAAGGACCCCACAGTCGTCGTCCTCCTCCTCCTCCTCCTCCACCCTTCTAGCACTGATAATGTTACCTAGCTGGGCCATGAAACATCTGCAAGAAAACCACCAAGCTCAGAGAGCACCAAGGACCCCACAGTCCTTCTCCTCTTCCTCCTCCATTCCGTAAATCCCATTCCCTTCTAGCACTGATGACGTTAACAAGTTGGGTCATGAAACATCTTCAAGAAAACCACCAAGCTCAGAGAGCACCAAGGACCCCACAGTTCAGCCCTGAGCTACAAATATTCTCTTCTATCAGTTTGCTCTCTCTATCATCATTCATTTTCAGCAAAGTCACTTGCTTGCAGTTAAGGAAGGCGCATCATCTACATACGTCTGATTCAAATCTGCATCGTGGGCTGCCAGAACGCGAGCGGACCAGGAAAGCTGGTTTGATGGAGAGTTGTTCTGGCTTGTCACCAGACGGCTGCAGGGGACGTGTATATTCAGAGATCACAAACTGGCCTCGGGAGGGACTTTCATGACCTGCACGGAAAAAGCAACCACATCACTGAATGTCACACGGGTTGCCCTGCAGCAATTGTAGCTGAATAGGCTATCAAAATAACAAAGGCAGGAACAACCTTGGATGATTCTGAAATAATAGACACCATCTTTCTCATTTTTTGCAACGTTTGCCTTTTTTTTTTTTTTTTTTTTTTTAGAAACCAACTAGATTAACCCAGAATTGGGCAACAGCCAAATTGAATAAAACTTTGAAAAAAACAAAACAAAGTATGACTCAAAGTCGTCTCCTCCTCCTCCTCCTCCTCCTCCTCTTCTTCTTTCTTTCTTTCTTTCTTTCTTTCTTTCTTTCTTTCTTCTTCCTCTTCTTCTTCCTCCTTCTTCTTCTCTTCCTCCTCCTCCTCCTCCTCCTCTTCTTTCTTCTTCTTCTTCTTCTTCTTCTTCTTCTTCTTCTTCTTCTTCTTCTTCTTCTTCTTCTTCTTCTTCTT
>NW_015389103.1:0-9603 GCF_001527695.2 Protobothrops mucrosquamatus | reverse complement strand
GGCCTCCACTCAGTAGCTTCGTCTGGGTTTTCATCTGAAAGCCGATCAACGTATCCAGATGTGCAATTCAGAATCCTAAACCAACCCTGGTGACTTTAAGATAGATTCCCCATCCAGCTTGCTGTTTAGTTGTTTGTTTAGACTGAATTTATCTTTATCTTTATCTATCAAGTCTTCCCAAGGATCTGGGATAGGCAGATGATGTTAAAAAATCTTGCTGCAGGATGTAAGTTGTTCCAGCTAAAGTTGCCTTTTGCAATTGATTGGTTGTCAATGCCGATGGGTGTTCAAGGGGTTAGCACAGGGGTCTTCAAACTTGGCACTTTTATGACTTGTGGACTTCAACTCTCAGCACGCTGGCGGAGGAATTCTGGGAGTTGAAGTCCACAAGTCATAAAAGCGCCAAGTTTGAAGACCCCCTGGGTTAGTAGGATGAGCGGAAGCTTAATAATTCAAGTCCTAGCCAACGATCATTGAGGTAGCCTCTAAAATAATACGCAGTTCCAAGCAGGATGGTTATTATGGCGATTGTTTTTATTATGTATTAAAACTAATACGGTCAAGGGTACTCAGAATTGTAAGATAAGCATAATGGAAGTGACAGACAGATTGCAAAAAGCTGGCTGAAACATTCATCACTCGTGTAAAAATATAAGTTGCCTAGAAACTCTCTAGGAGAGATCCCATTTAAAAGAACTGTAACTATCAAACTGTCACAAGAACTCTCATTAAAATAATCCCAGGCAGCTGTAGCCACTCAATTTTGATATGACTCTTAAAAATGATTCAGACATATGACATGTTTTACCTTTCCGAAATCTCTTGTTCCTCTCTGTTACATGAAAGCGAATAGTCCTGTTTTTAGTTCCACGGTCTGTCACTTCCTTACATCAAACAGAGATCAACCAGAAGGGAAGTTCCAAAACCTGAATTCCATCCAGGTTTCCAGGAGAAGAGAAAAATGAGCCTCCTAGCTGGATAAAGTTGATCTAATTTGGTGTCTACCAGTCATAACAGGACAGAATTTGCAAAACGTCCTGTAAGTCACCGGACGGGCAATTTTAGAAATTTGAGGACAATTGAGAACTTCCATTTCTCCATTGCCTTGGAGACAAGCCGGAGAAGATCCTGTTGATGGCCACCACTTACTTTTCACCTTTGTTTCAGCACGGGTGAACAAATGACAGACGTACAAATGTCGACTCTCTTTATCCTCTAACAACACCAGCTGGGCTGCCCCAGAGGCGTTCTTGCCAATACAAATTATGTTGGATCCTGATGTTTTGCTCTGCCACAAGGTATTCTCCCATTTTTTTTTAAATTGAAAGGCTATTTAGACAATGTTTAGAAGGGTAAGGTGTCCTCCTGGGATCAGACGACCTGATGTAATGGCATATGGGAATGACCACGTGATAGATGGAAACCAGGGACACTGCTTAGGGAGCAGTCAGATAAGGGACTGCTTAGCCCTCATCTGTATAATGGGCAAGGTAAGAGGCTCAGAAGGGAAATTCCCTAGTTTCTTAGGCTGTAGAGAGATGGCTGTAATGGCATGTGGGAGAGACCTTGGGAGACGGGGAGAAGAGATGCTGCCTAGGGCAGGGGTGTCAAACTGGCGGCCTGCGGGCCGGATGCGTCACGCGCAGGCCACACCCACCCTGGCTCCGCAAAGGCAAAAAAGAACATCATTTGTTGGACACCCGTGGCCTAGGGGATGAACAGATAAGAGACAGCATAGCCCAGAGCAACATAACAGGTGGAGAAAGAGGCTTAGAAGGGACCCTTCCCAATTTCTCAAGCTGTAAAGCATACGGCTATAATGGTACGTGGGAAAGACCTTGGGAGACTGGGAGAAGAGACGCTGCCTAGGGAATGGTCAGATAAGAGATAGCATGGCCCACAGCTGCATAATGGGTGGAGAAAGAGACTCGGAAGTGACCGTCCCTAGTTTCTCATCCTGTAAAGGAGGCGGCTGTAACAGTATGTGGGAAAGATCTACGGAGACAAGGAGAAGAGCTGCAGCCTACGGGATAAACAGATAAGAGACAGCCCAGCCAGAGTAGCATAACTGGCAGAGCAAGAGGTTCGGAAGGGACCCTCCTTAGTTTCTCAGGCTGTAAAGGAGGGGGCTACAATGGTATGTGTGAAAGCCTTTGAGAGACTGGGCAAAGAGACGCTGCCAAGGGAACGGTCAGATAAGGGACCACTTACCCCATAGCTGGACAATGGGTGGGGTAAGAGACTCAACAAGGGACCCTCCCCAGTTTCTCAGGCTGTAAAGCAGGCGGCCGTAACAATATGTGGGAAGACCTTGGAAGATGGGGCAGAAAAGGACAGAAGAGAGGCTGCCTAAGGAGCAGTCAGATAAGAGACGGCATAGCCCACAGCTGCATAATGGGTGGGGAAAGAGGGTCAGAAGGGACCCTCCCTAGTTTCTCAAGCAGTATAGGAGGAGGCTACAATGGTATGTGGGGAAGACCTTGGGAGACAGGGCAAAGAGATGCTTCCAAGGGAATGGTCAGATAAGGGACCGCTTACCCCACAGCTGGACAATGGGTGGGGCAAGAGGCTTAGAAGTGACCCTCCCTAATTTCTCAGGCTGTAAAGGAGACAGTGGTAGATTCGTACTTTCAAAATTGTAGGATTATATCAATGTAGCCTTGCAATAAAATAGAATTAGCTCCATTAGTCACGTTTCTCGTCTTCTACCTGGTAAGGCTGACCCCACTCGTCCTTCTTACCTTGACCCAGAGAGGCGGCAATTCCATTCATCAACTGGGCTAAAGATTTGCTAGGAGAGCCAGGAAGAGCCGAGGAGGCCAACAGGTTAGTGCCTAGGAGATCAAACTTCCCAGCTTGTTGCCGAAACTTTTCCAGCTCCTTGGACAGGAGGTTGAATTGCTCACTCTGCGTCCGACATTTCTCTTCGAGCTCACAGACTTTGGCCTGGGCAAACGGAGAGGAGAAAAGAACTGCAAGGCTTGTCAAAGGGCAAATGTACGCCGAGATAGCAAAGGATCGCTATGTTTCCTGTCTCTGCCCTGAACAAATTGTGATTTCCTGTCCAAATCCTTCCCAAGAACAATCCATACAGACAAACGGAATAGGCAAACGCGGCAATCTCTGATTATGGCCCGGTTTGAAATGTTCAGTGGCCCTCTGTTACTATCGGTGGGAACATGCAGGTTTAAGGCCTAGCAGAGTTGTGTCAGAAGTTGAGAAATGTAGAATAATAGGGTTGGAAGGGACCTTGGAGGTCTTCCAGTCCAACCCCTACTCAAGCAGGAGACCCTCTACCATTCTGGACAAATGGCTGTCCAGTCTCTTCTTAAAAACCTCCAGTGATGGAGCACCCACAATTTGTCGTAATTTACGTTAATTTATCCAGCTAATTATAGGACATAGAATAACAGAGTTGGAAGGGACCTTGGAGGTCTTCTAGTCCAACCCCCTGCTGGAGCAGCAAACCCTATACCATTTCAGACAAATGGCTGTCCAGTCTTTTCTGGGAAACCTCAAGAGATGGAGCACCCACAACTTCTGGAGGGAAGCCCTTCCATTAATTGTTCTCACTGTCAGGAAATGTCTCCTTAATTCTAGGTTGCTTCTCTTTGTTAAGCTTCCAATTGTTACTTCTTGTCCTGCCCTCGGGTGCTTTGGAGACCAGTTCAACCCCCTCTTTTCTGTGACAGACCCTCAAGTACTGGAAGACTGCTCTCATAGCATCCCCAATTCTTCATTAGACTGGACATATCTAGTTTCCCTCAATCGTTCATTGTATGGTTGAGCCTCTGGACCCCTTACTTTCTTTGTTGCTCTTTCTAAGACTAAATTGTTGTCTCAAGTTGTTGGTTGAACCACGCTGGCCTTGAAAAAGACCGCAACTTCCCCAACAATGTCCCTAATCTCCATGAAGATCCATGAACTCCAACTATTGTTCCACAGGGTCTCAGATGGGACAAAAGTGACGTGCCAGAAAAAGGCATGGCCTGGAAGCTCAAGCTGGTCACTGCCATCATCTCAGCCTTCGCTACACATGGACGGAATGTGCTAGAAATGGTTGAAACCATCCTCCATCGATGGTGGGTGAATGGCAGCCCATCAAACCATTCTGGTATGATTACTACACCCAAAACTAGGTCAAAAGGTTCTCCACACCCTTCCAACACCTATCTAGATTAAGCCCTGGCAATTTCAGGGAAGTTTCCTATCCATGTTCTAACCAGGTCTGGCATTCCTAAACTTCTTTCAAGATTAGCCAAGGGCATCTTAAGAGTTGCCGCCTGCTCAGGCATCACTACGAGGCCTTGCAGCCAAATTCAAGTTCCTTCTGGAATCTCTCCTGGCTAGGACCAAGATCTTCTACTGTAAATTCAGACAAACTCTGCACGCAGTCGTAAGAAACTTTCCACTTTGCACGGAGAAGAAGTTTTGCACAGTTCTGCCGAGGCCTACTCTTTCGGATTCGTGGCCAACCACCAGCAGATGGTCTCCAGGAGTTGTTAGACACTGAGCATTTATCGGTTGAAGGATCTCCCGTTCGCTTGGCCATCCAACCAAGCCATGCGCCAATATTCACATCAAGCAATTCGGCATGCTTTTTTTTGGGGGGGGGGAAACAATCGTGTTTATGGTTCCATGCAAAGGGAGGCCCAGGGCATCTGGGGGGGGGGATTCTGGCAGTGATTGGGTAGAAGAAGTCCCAGAGAAGATTTTTTCCCTCCTCCCTCCCCCCTCTCCCTTCCATCTAAAAATACCTGCATACTGTCCAAAGTGATCTGGATGAGAAGCAAAGCAATACATAGAAGAAGAAAAAAAACAAAAGACACAGGATGGGGGGGGAAAAAAAAGTTGTGCGTTAAAAGAAAGATTTACAAAAAGCCAAAACAGCCAAACAACAGACACGTCCATCATGTTTGGTACTCTACAAAGCAATACACATGTTGCCTGTTACTACAGGTCTGAAACTGTTTCAGATCTTCTGGAATTGTTCTCTCCCTTCCTCCCTGCTTCTTTCTTTCTTTCTTTCTTTCTTTCTTTCTTTCTTTCTTTCTTTCTTTCTTTCTTTCTTTCTTTCTTTCTTTTTCTTTCTTTCCTTTCTTTTCCTTCCTTCCTTCCTCCCTTCCTTCAATTTAGGTGCTGCCCATCTTGCTGACAAGCTTGCAAGGCATCTTGGGAACAAGAGCTTGGACAAGATTTCAAAGGCTTCATGTTCCCATCTCCTCGCCCAAATGAAGACCATCCTGTTATTTGAAACCAAGGCTGGAGAGAGACCCAGAGGCCATGCTTTGCAAATCTGAGTCCTGATGGGTAGAAATGACTACATCGCCTTCCATGCACCCCCTTTTGCTAAAAAAAAACCAGAAGAAGTTTCCCTATGGGTGGAAGGGGTGCCTATGCCACGTTCCTGAAGCTGTAGATTGGTAGGCTATCGGAATACCTCAAGAAGCATGGAAGATGCCCTTGCTGTCTTCTTCTATAAAAAAAGGCCAGCAAGATGGTTGAGGAGCTATCTGAGAAAACGGCAGCCATCCCACCAATGAGTAAGAGGGGAAAAAGTCCACCTTAGCAAGAACATTCATGGAGGGCAGAGGTAGTCGTTCCAAAAAAAAAAAAACCACAGTTGGGTGGCCTCAACTGTGAGATCAAGGCCTCCACCCACTTTTTCCATCAGCGACTGGTGAGAAAAGTCGGGCCATCAATTGCATGGCATGTCCCAAAGGTGCTTTTCCCAAAAGGCAACTGGACTTTCTTTGAAAAGGTTTCGCTTCTCATCCGGGAAGCTTCTTCAGTTCTGAAGTTTTACAGTTCTGAAGAAGCTTCTCTGATGAGAAACGAAACGTTTTTCAAAGAAACATAAAAAACACGGAAGTCCAGTTGCCTTTTGGAAAAAGCACCTTTGGAACAACAGTGACCTGGATGGCTGAGAATCTCCATAGTTGACTGCAGGGCATCCAGTGGTGGGATTCAGCCATTTTCGCACCACTTCGGCAGAACCGGTAGCTAATTTTTGGTTGCCCAGGCCCAGAATGGACTTCCGGAAGTGGCATCCACACCGGTTGTTCACCTATTTGAATCACCGCCACTGATGGCATCCGTCTTGACTTTGTAACTTGCTGAGCAGAAGAATAGAGGCTATGACGAAGATGCTCCTGTTGGCTCTTTTACTAGAACCTTATACTTGTTGTAAACATTTTCCTGCCTTTTAGTGGAAGAATCTTCCTCTAAGAATCTTCCGTTTCGCGGATTGCCAGTTGAATGGGAAAAGGCAAATGCTGGAATTTCGCAATGTCATCCAGTGCGGCAAACACAAGCTTTGAAACTAGTTTTCAACAGGTAACATAGATACTCCTGCTAGTACACTTACCACTCTTTAAGAGAAAGGGGGGTGGAAAGGAAGCATGCATCAAAAGGAACCACGCTGGGATATATTTTGAGGGCGGGGAGAAAACATCAGTATGGTTGCTGATTTGGAATCTCGACGGGCCAATGAAATAAACACATCTGGGGGAAATTTAATAATAAGCTCTAAAGCTACGTCCGATCGGTCAGGAAGTCACAGAGGAAGGGAAACGGCAGGTGAATTGGAATTGCAAAAAAGGAAAAAAGGAAAAAAAAAGTCATTTACCCTAATCAGAGCCCTTTCCCTCTTGGGACTGATCTAATTTTCTTTTGCAAGCACCAAAAATGTCTGAGCCATTTGGACTTTTGATTTTTTTCTTTTTTTAAAAAAAAAATCAATGTTAATACATTTAGCGGTAACAGTAAAACACACAGGAACGTTTTGCCGGTAAAGCTCTATCAATTTAAAACAACAACAACAACAACACATGTTTGCAGCAGTTCAGAATCACTGATGCTGGTTCTAAACATGTAGACGCAAGCAGAAATAAAATCAGAAGCGAACACTGTTCGCATCAGTTGGTTTCCTTGTCTCACTAGCAATAGAAAGATCATAAAATTCAATCAGAATGGAGCTGGGAGGGACCTTGGAGGTCTTCTAGTCCAATTCCCAGGATCTCTGCTAGAGATCCTGTCCAGTCTCTTCTTAAAAACCTCCAGTGATGGAGCACCCACAACTTCCAAAGGCCAGCTGTTTCACTGGTTAATTGTCTTCACTATCAGGCAGTTTCTCCTTAGTTCCAGGTTGCTTCTCTCCTTGATGCAGGGATGCAGGCAACACACAAAACCACGCACCCTCCGGTCTGCGGAAAAACCTCTCTTCACGGAACTGGTCCCTGGTGTCCAAAAGGTTGGGGACCTCTGATCTAGCAGTTGATTAATTTAGCAATTGATTAAGGCACAGGTAGTCCTTGATTTACGCCAGAAATTTGTTAAGTGAGTTTTGCCCTATTTTATGCCCTTTTCCGGCCACGTGTGTTAAGTGAATCCTTGCCAGTTGTTAACTTAGTAACGTGGTTGTTAAGAGAATCTGGCTTCCCCCATTGGCTTTGCTTGCCAGAAAGTTACAAAAGGGGATCATGTGACCCCGGGAAGCGTCGTAAATATGAGCCAGCTGCCAAGTGTCTGAATTTTGATCACGTGACCATGGGGATGCTACAACGGGCAAAAGTTTGAAAAACGGTCCTAAGTCACTTTTTTCCAGTGCCGTTGTAACTTCGAACGGTCACTAAATGAACTGTTGTATGTCTAGGACTACCTGTATTTACAAAAACAGAGATTACGTGCATCTCCAAGCGGCAAAGTAAATAAAAACTGGCCTTACCTCTAGCAGCTGGATCGCTCCCTCATGTTCTTTCTTAGCCTCAACCTGAGCCTACGGGAAAAGAGAGAGAGAGAGAGAGAAAGAATGAAGGAAGAATGATCGCTTATTTCTCTGCAATAAACTCTGCAGAAAGGATGCCATCATCTGAAGCATCCCTCAAGCCGCCGGGTTTTGAAAGCTCTTCCTAACGCGCAGATGAAGGGAGCGATTTTCAGGAATTTGGCAGTCATCAGATGTCATAAATATCAAAGGCCGCGCTTCCAAAGTATCTTGGACCAGATTTGTTTTGGCGAAGAGTTTTCAGGAGATTTAACACATGAAATACAGAACAGAACACAACAGAACAGAATAGAATATGGAATGGAATGGAATGGAATAGAATAGAATAGAATAGAATAGAATAGAATAGAATAGAATAGAGTAGAGTAGAGTAGAGTAGAGTAGAGTAGAGTAGAGTAGAGTAGAGTAGAAGGGAAGAGAATATGGAATGGAATGGAATGGAATGGAATAGAATAGAATAGAATAGAATAGAATAGAATAGAATAGAATAGAATAGGAATAGAATAGGAATAGAATAGAAATCAGTAATAGAATAGAGTAGAGTAGAGTAGAGTAGAGTAGAGTAGAGTAGAGTAGAGTAGAGTAGAGTAGAATAGAATAGAATAGAATAGAATAGAATAGAAGGGACCTTGGAGGTCTTCTAGTCCAGCCCCCTAATCAAGCAGGAGAACCTATACTGTCTCAGACAAGTGAATGCCCAGTCTCTTCTTAAAAACCTCCACTGATGGAGCACCCACAACTTCTGGTGGCAAGCTGTTCCACTGGTTGATTGTCCTCACTGTCAGGAAGTTTCTCCTTAATTCCAGGTTGCTTCTCTCTTTGATCAGTTTCCAATCCTTGTCCTTCCCTCTGGTGCTTTGGAGAATAGTTTGACCCCCCTTCTTTTTGTGGCAGCCTAAGTCAAGGGCAACTTGTAAATGCACCTTAAAATGAGTTTTTTTTAAAAAAACAGAAGCTTTTTCTGAAAGAGAGCGAAATGTTCAGGAAGGCAGGAATTTTGTGTGGGATTTTGTTTGTTTGTTTGTTTTTTGGGAGGGGCACAATTTAATTTGTGTTTATTTTTTGGCATACTTCAGGAATCATAAATGAATATAAAAATGTAATGTCCCACTTGGTAGCTCAGAAAGTCCACCCAAATTCTAGGGGAAATTGTTAACCAGTCGTCACCGTCTCTGCTCTCTTTGCGACCTCAAGACCGGATCCTGGATCTTAGATTACTTGAGCTGTATGCCAAACTATATTAAACTCGGCGATCAGATCCCCAGAAGCGAGAAATAAGCCTGAAAGCTTATGAAAGCTTCTTTGCAACATAATAAGAAGCATCCACCTTATCTTGTATCACAGACTTCCATAATAATACATTTTTTCGAAATTCGAGCCTCTAATAATAAAGGAGAAAGACAGAGAAAGAGACAGAGAGAGAGAGAGATATGGCTATTTTAGTTTCTCAACCAACATGGTTATCCTTAGTGGATCGCCTTATCAGTATCCATTTCCTCTTGAAGGACATTATTAATGTTCTCTCTGGTTTTGGAAGCTGGCTATGAAGAGCGGTCCAGGAGAGACATTTCATATATTCCGTAATTGGATAATTGTTCCAATCACGTTGTAAGGAGCAATGAGAAAAGACTGTTATTAAATTTACTGGCCTGCAAGTGGAGAATTTGCTAAAGCAGAAAGAGAGGGGGGGGGGAGATAGAAGAGAGAGAGAGGAAAGAGAGGAAAGAGAGGAGAGAGAGGAGAGAGAGAGAGAGAGAGAGAGAGAGAGGAGAGAGGAAAGAGAGAGAGAGGAAAAAGAGGAAAGAGGAGACAGAGGA
>NW_015389102.1:76715-110746 GCF_001527695.2 Protobothrops mucrosquamatus | reverse complement strand
CCATTCAAAGTTACCACAGCCCTGAAAAAAGTGACTTATGATCGTTTTTCACACTTACGACCATTTGAGTATCCCCATGGTCACGTGATTTACATTCAAATGCTTGACAGCTGACTCAACATTTATGACGGTTGCAGTGTCCCGTTTTACTAATTTAACAACTGCAGTGATTCACTTAACAAATGTGGCAAGAAAAGTCATAAAATGGGACAAAACTTACTTAACAAATGTCTCACTCAGCAACATAAAATTTGGGGCTCAATTGGGTCATAGGTTGAGGACTACCTGCCTCGTGATTTTATCCCAGGTATAAACTGTGGCAGGCAATGAAGTTTGCTAGTTTGTGTTGAAGGGTGATTCAAGGCATAACAGAGATATCTCACTCTTCATTCTTGGAATTGTAATGGAAAGTGATAGAGGGACACAGCTAATAATGTACAATTGCAGGTTAGGAAGATGTACTCATTTATAGCACAAATAAGAATGCTTAGCTACTTGAGAACTTGGAATTTTCTGCATGTGAGCCACTGTTGGATTATAACGCTTCCCATAAAACTAAAAATTGACCATAAATTAAAGAAAGAGAAAATATAACATTCTAAAAATCCATTTATGTGCCTAAACTAGTATAGAAATGCAGGCATAAAAATCAGGGCAAAAGCACATACATAAAAAAGGAAACACACTTGAAAACAAAGCTGATGAAATGTTGATATCAGGACATTGTTTTCATCAATGAAAGTGACAACAATTTCCATGGCAGCATCAATAAGTGGTTGAAGTGTGGAATAACATGGAGTAATTGTGGATAAAGCAGTGATGTAAACAGTGTTTGATGCTCAGAACAGTAATTTGAGCATTTACAAAATAAACTAGATCTATTGAAAGGACATGTTTAAAACAGATATTTGTTCCAGTATTAACTGATGAATAGAGGATAGAACTGAACAGCTGTTACCATGTTACTTGAATAAGATTCTGTGGATTTACATAATTCTCACACCTTAAAAATGAAATCAGTGAGGAAAAATTATAGAGGAAGTTTGGATGGTAATGCTGGGAACAAGTGAAAGATGAAAAGGGGAAGGCAGAGAGAGAGAGACATCAGCCTTGCCTTATTTCTAGCTTGAAATCATTTAAGGACTACCTTGGCTTGGGTTTCAGCCAAAACCCAGAATAACAAAAATATTTGAGAGTTGTTTTGGAGGAATTATGGACAATCTCAAATAGTTTAGCACAGCGTTTCTCAATCTTGGCAGCTTGAAGATGTGTGGACTTCAATTCCCAGTTATGTTTGGCTTTAAAAGAAAATATATTGATTTCCTTTTAAGGAGCTGATTAGCATCCCTCCAGTCCATGAGAAAGTACCAACTCCCCCCTAATTCATTGCTTTCATGTTCAGTTTATCCAGCATCCTTTATAAAAAAAAAAAAAACAGTTCCTGCAATGTTGTCTCTCCACTCACACTTAACCTCACCAGGGACTGGGAACTCAGGAGATAATACAAGGCCAAAGTTCCTGCTGCCTGCCCCCAAGATTTGGTATCACAATGATACCTCTTATACCACAGCTGAGATAGGATGTAACTACCAAAAAAAAAAAGATTTTTATTTTTGAAAACTTATTTCGGCTCTATGAGTTTTCATAATGGCAGTTCTCTGCAGCTGCTATTGTTTTCCCTCATGGCTCCCTCATGGCTCCCTGCTATTCCTTGGAATAGCCTCCCCTCTCATAATCAACTCCACCACATATTTTCAAATAATGGTGTGCCTTGAATAATTTTAGACAGTTTACACATTTGCTGCCTGGAAGCAGCAGGAGGGTTAATTTTCACTCAGCTTGAGAAACAATACAATAAAAGGCTGATAAAGATGTAATGTTAATCAAAGGTAGGGAATTGATTGCAAAATGCTCACTCAAGTCTCTATGTCTCTATGGCTGCCATCCCTCTCACCCCTTTCCCCCCACCCCAACAGCACAAACACACACTGCTTTTCTGCATTTATAATTATATCAAACTGATGTTATAACACATTTTCTGCTTTTTCCACACAATAGCCTCTCTGCTATTTTGATGTGGGGTTTTTTAAACTTATAAAAATGTTTGAAATTAAAAAGGTAGGTAGGTAGGTAGGTAGGTAGGTAGGTAGGTAGGTAGGTAGGTAGGTAGGTAGGTAGATAGATAGATAGATAGATAGATAGATAGATAGATAGATAGATAGATAGATAGATAAGATAGATGATTCTATCTATCTATCTATCTATCTATCTATCTATCTATCTATCTATCTATCTATCTATCTATCTATCTATCTATCTATCTATCTATCTATCTATCTATCTATCTATCTATCTATCTATCTATCTATCTATCTATCTATCTATCTATCTATCTATCTATCTATCTATCTATCTATCTATCTATCTATCTAAGATAAGTCCCGCTCCTGGTTAAATAAAGATGGAATGTATATAAATGTATATAAAAGTTATATAATGTATATAAAATAATAATAAGCATTATTAACCAAATTATATCATAAGGGTATTAAGGAAGCTCTCTTCATTCTTAAAAACTATTCCATTTTTTCTCCAATTGTTTCATTATAGAATACAAATAATGTATTGTAGAATAGAAATAAAAATTAAGTTACAGTGGAATAGAGTGAAGAAGAATGTAGTAGAAGCATTTGACTACAATAGAAACTGGAACCTGTTAACATTGAGATTATTAAAGTAGATAAACCTTTCAAAACTCTTTTCAGTTTACAAAATTGGATACTGGATCAGTTTTGATATTAGTTGAACTGCATTCAGAAATGCTTAGGCTGCTGTTCCAGCAGACCCAATTAACAGTTCACACGAACACATTTTTATGGGAAAATTGGAACTGCCATGAAATAGCCCAGTTATTGTGAGAATATTGGTATTATTTTTCAAGCATTTCTTTCTTAAAAAATCATTGATTAACACTATTAACGATATTTTAAGATTGATGTATATCTACTTCATTGAATAGGAAGGAAATCTCTCCACTGGTATGTAAAATTTAATTAAGCTCAGCAGGCTTTTCCTGAAAGTTTTTATCAAAACATGGAGGATTAGGATTCTGAACTCGACACAGTATGTTGTATCTTTCTAAACTTTGAAGCATAAAAGTCCTTTTAAAAATCTAGTTTACATCAGGATCAGATAAATATCAATAGGAGGCACTATACTAAATTTACACTATATAAACTGTTAATAGTGTTGGTAGGATGATCAGCAAATTAATACATATTATCATTTTGGGTGATAATACCCAATTAATTTTTTATTAAAGGTTTTTGAAGAAAATCGCCCTACAATCTTCCATAATGAATCCTGCTTTTAATTATCCACGTTTCCTAAAGCATAGAAATTGATGCAACATAAGTAATAGATTCAATTTCTGTTGTTAGCTGCCAAATTTATTATTGCAATATGTTAGAAAATTAAAACACATCTTTAATTAGAGCAACAGTATTTAAAAATATCTCTCTGGCTGAAAATTAACACAACAATAAGGAGCTTTGAAAACCCCCACAATAAATTATGATTCTGTAACTCTTACTGCTATTTATCACCTACATTCAGTGGTTTTTCTAATAATGTACTAATTAGATATATTATAATTAGATTTTCTAATAATGTAATAATGTTGCTCTGGTTATGATTATTGAATAATTATGATTATGGATATTTAAAATCTATTTCTTCTTTGAATATCACATGCATCAAATCAAATCTTTATTATAGTGATAGACCAGCATGAATATCATCACCAATTGTTTTAGTTCATTATTTTTATTTTTGTTTAGTTTTTACCTTTTTCTTTTACAGAGTAAAAGAAAAAATGGAACTTCCATGAAATACTTCAATTGTATGAAATAAATATTTGTTTGTTTGTTTATTAAATTTATATGATGCTTATCTCTCCAAAAAGGCATTTCTGGGTTACTTACAGATTATAAACAATTTATCATTGTTTACCAGACATGTTTCAATCTCTTTCTCCCTTAACACCAAACAATAATAGCTTAACAATTCATAAGCATCCTGCTATTCATGAAATTACTCTCATTGGTCAGGTATTTGTTTAATTTAGTATTTCTTATGTTTTCTCAAAAGATTAATATCTGGCTTAGATAGATTTATTTCATAGAGTTTGAAATCTGTCTTGAACTAAATCAGTATCCTTTCTTAACTGGAGCAAAAGAGAGGATCATCATCCTTTCTTAACTGGAGCAAAAGAGAGGACATCCTGTATGTTATATGCAGTCAGATTGCCAAAGACGCACCATCTGATCATGTTAATTATCATGAAGTATCATGAAATGGGAACGGCATAGCTATCAGGGAACAAATTGAATAACGAAGCCAATCCTATAGCAATTGGTCAAACATTATAGAATGATAGAATTGTAAATCGTTAAGGACTTCTGGTCTTGCACAGTAGTGCAGCAGCCAAGGGATTTCGGGGCTCCATGCCCTTTGGCTGAATTTCTTCCTGTTAGGGGACCCTAAATGGGCCAGAAGCCACCCCAGAGAGGCGGCAAAGAAGGAAGGATGGACCATGGAGAGATGGCGGTCGACCCGATCGGTCCAGGAGAAGCCTTCCAGAAACCAACAGGAGAAAGGCTAGCCTAACTTCAGAGTCTAGCCCAAGCTACAAGCAATCAAAGTCAAAAAGCACTATTTTAAGCTGATTGTAAACAGCGTGTTTGAATCTGGGTAAGATCATCGATTTTTTTCTATCCTACTTATTAACTTTCCTGAGGGAAAAAATTCCCAAGAAGCAAAAAACCTTCGAACGTGAAGGAGGGGAATTTTTGTCCCACCCTTTTACTAACGGAAGCAGTGAATTAAACCTTTTATGGAGGACCAAAACATACAGAAATGAAATGAAATGAATATAAAACCTAAATTTGGATAAGTTTGGAATTGTTGAATGGTTAAGATTCTCATTTTAAAGGCAATTTTCTATTTTGATAATTTGAAAAATAAACTGGTGCTGACATTTAGTGGTGGATAAAGACTATGACAGCTATGGCTTTTATACAGGACTTGGCAAAATCTGGAAAAAATTAATCTGTGCTTGTGACCTTCAAAGCTATAACAATAGAGAATAGCTATGACAAAAAAAGAAAACAATTTGGGTTGCAGACAAAGAGAGGATTATAAACTTCGGGAAACCTTTTTGAACCTTTTTGGATTATAAATATCTACTAAACTGTGACTCTAAAGCAGTGGTTCTCAACCTTTTTAATGCCGCGACCCCAACTGGTCGTAAGTCGAGGACTAAACCGGTCGTAAGTCGAGGACTAAACCGGTCGTAAGTCGAGGACTACCCAACCGGTCGTAAGTCGAGGACTTTCCCTGCCCGGGAGCACTGCGCATGTGTGGTTCCGCCCCCTGCGCCGGCCGAGGCGTAGCTGGCAAGCGGCAGAGACGGAGTAGGCCGACCACCAGCTGGCCCAGCCCAAGGGCCATGGCACCCGCCGGAAAAGGGGAAAAAAATGGCGGACAAAAAAAATGGCGGACAGCCTTGCTTGGCGACCCCCGTGAAATGGTTGATCGACCCCAAATGGGGTCCCGACCCACAGGTTGAGAACCACTGCTCTAAAGCTATTTGCAGAGAAAAGAAAACCTCGATTCTTGACCTCTATGGAAAATCAGAGACTTGCAGAAAGAACTTATCAAGAAAAAAATAAATAGCTTTCAAGAGGAGACATATGAGATGCTGCAACTAATTAAAACAACAATGACTTCAAACCACAAAGAAATCCAAAATAACTTTAAAAACATAAACCAATTCATCTCCAATTTATCTTTACAACAAAAAAATCCCAGGAAATAACAATAGAGAAGGAGCAGATAAAACAGATAACTGAACACAAATTCAAGGATAGAGACTCAAAGATGGAACTTAACACAACAAAGAAGTATGATTTAACCTAAGTGGGAAAAAAATTACAAGAAATATTGGTTTCGGAAAAGGCAACTTATACTTTAAGACCACAAGACAAATTTGAGGATAAGAAAAAAGACTGGTCAAAATGGATTGCAGAGACATCAGGAACACCACTAGAACTAGAGAGGCAAAAAATGATAAGAGATACAGAGAGAAAAAGAAAGAAAAAGATTTTCAACAAACATGAAAGAGCAAATGCCTCCTGCAAAGATATTGTACTTGACTTATTTTTTATATCGACAGTGACACCTACAAGAATATGGAAAGACTCTTTGATTCAGCAGAATATATTGATTAAAGATATTGGGCAAAAGAAGAAGGCCAAAGTGAAAATTAAGAAAATAGATGTTGGGACTTATCAGAGAGAATATTTAAAAAAGAAACACCTGTTTGAATATGGTTAAAGTAATAGAAAGATTTTGGATATGAATTTTACTTTAAGAGAGAGGAGTCCCTCAAATAACAGTACTCTCTCTTTCTTCTCTTTTCTTCTCTTTCTTGATATGAGTAATATAAAAGAGTTAGAATGGCTTATATATAAGGACATATTTTAGATATT
This sequence comes from Protobothrops mucrosquamatus, assembly GCF_001527695.2. Lineage (NCBI taxonomy): Eukaryota > Metazoa > Chordata > Lepidosauria > Squamata > Viperidae > Protobothrops > Protobothrops mucrosquamatus. The sequence continues at coordinate 104,195 of NW_015389102.1, read as the reverse complement.
TAAATGTGATTGATTTTAAGAAAATTACAATGGATTGAAAAAAAAAGTTTTGAATACGAGTTAAAAGACCAGATGACTAGATTTATTAAATGGAATATTTAAAGATTAAATATATTCGTAATTATGGTAAAAAAAAGAATGGAAAAACTTTGGAAATAAATATTAGCTTAGGGGAAACATGGACTTTCAGTAGTATACTATCTTTTTATCCCTCTTTACTCTCGTTCTTTTTTTCTCTTTTTTTAGTCTTATTTATTCTTTAAGTAAGGTAAAAGTTATGGGATGCTTTAACTGAAAAAAAAAATAGAATCAAATATCTAAATGTAATTAACTTTGAGAAAATCTTAACCAGTAAGAATATCTTGAATATTTTGGGAAAAACAAATGTAAACAAGAACTGTAAATGGGATTTATGATGAGGCAACCAGAATGACTAGATAGAAAAGAAATATTATATTGATGTGATTATTATTGGCGGAAATATTAGAAAAAAATTTATATTCAATTGTTATCTATCAAAACAGTAAGAATTTTCTTAACTTAAGGTTGGTAAAAGAGAACATTATGGGAAGAAGAGGAAATCAAGTAAAGCTATTATGTGGATTATAGATAATAGAAACCAATTGTTGGTGAATGTTTTTTTAAATGTAAACCCAGACAACACACTGTTTACCGAATATTAAGGTGACCATGTTAAAAAATTAATAAAACATATTAGAAAAAAAGAAAAAATATCAATAATAAAAGATCTACTTCATGATATTAGGAGACCTTGGAGGTCTTCTAATCCAGTCCCCTGCCCGAGTAGGAGACCCTATACCAGGGATAGGCAACCTTGGCTCTTTTATGACTCGTGGACTTCAACTTTTTTTCCAAGGGAGTTAATTTCTTTTATTTCCCAGAACTCTGTTGCCTCCCAACTTATCAGCATTTCTTGGCCTTCTCTGTTTTATGGCTTAGCTAACTATTTTAGTTTCCCTGGGAAAGTATATTAAAGTAACAATTTTTAGCTTAACTCCACAAAATCTCCATCAGGAAACAGTTTGTTTGAGAATTTTTACTTCGTCAGAGACAATTTAACAAAACGGTATGAAAAATATTCCGAATAAGTTAAAAAGGGACTCTCTTCAATTATTATTAAAATGGAGAAACCTTATTCACAATTGAACTATAAACGTATATTGGAAAAGATCTACGAAGCTACTGAAGAAATATGTGCTACAATCAAAGATATTTCTACAGAATTAAAAGTCAGAAGCCATATTCCAAACCTTCAAACTGACTTTCAGACAACATCTGACCATTCTACAAACCAAAACATACTAGAAGAGGATTTAATTGAGACTAAAGAGGAATTTATTTTACCCTACAAACATTTCATCTATACCTTTGAGGATCAGAAAAATCAAAGACTGAGATTTGAGCCTTTAAAGCAACAAAGCTTTAAGGATAAGAGAAATAGACACCCAATGCAGAGGACGGGATGCTTCTTACTGCCTCAAATGATGCTACAAGCAACAAAGAGAGACTTATTGGCTGAAAGGGAAGCTTTGTTATGGAAACCTGCCTGGCACAAAAAAAGGCCAGAATAAGACTGAAAAGTTAAATTCAAAATTATATGTGATGGATCAAAGGCACTGTAGAATTATGGATTTATTTAAGGATTAAGATTTAGAGTTAGAAGTAAGAGAAAAATGGGTGATTATTAGAATATATATTTTAAATAGATTAAGAATGGAATAATAGGTTTATTTGTATGAAAACTATTATGTAATGGAATGAAGAAAACTGAAGAGGCGTTTTAGATCTGGATTGATTTAATAACTAATTGAATATGTAAAATTAGTAAGATGATGTTCTTGCCTGACAATATGGACGTTATTAGGTATGATAATTAACTGGATGAAATTTGAATTTGGTCCAAGGGGCTGAAATGATTTAAGGTTTGATATTACTCTTTATCTTAAAGAGATTGATTGATGGATGGATTATATATGTATAGGATAGACTAATATTTTACTTTAATTAGGAGATATATAGTGTAGTGGAAGAAGAAATAAATGAGATTACACTATTTTAATTCCTAAATTCTCTAACTCTAGATCTTATATAGACCTTCCCTATGGACTTAACTATTAGACAAAGAAATTTCAGTTTAAACTAATACGATTAACATTTAAGACAAAGCTCTAAAACAGGTTTAGGATTGTTAGAAATTTAAATTAGAAATGGATTATTTTAAATGTATTAGGTTAATTGAGGGAAATAGAGAGGGAATATTTAATGTATTGATTTGAGTTATTCATATATGGTTTTATTTGTGGATGTTTGATTACCCCAGCACCACGGTGTGTCTTAAGCACTTTGTTCTAAGAATCAAAAAACCAATAAAATTTGTTTTATATTTATATATATATAAAAACAGTGTTAAAAATAGACGAATGATTCCTGGGTACATTCATGACAAAAAATAAAAGAAAGCGAACACCAGGAAGAATTAAAAACTACAAAAGTTTTAATAAATTAGAGTCCAAGTTTTCACCGGCAACTGCCGGCATCATCAGGGATCTATGTAGGCTAGTGGGAGCACTTATTTATGGCCAAGCTATTTTTGCGCCCGACCCATGGATGTTGTCATGGGGTTCTGTCGGCCAATCGATGTTCTGATAACTGTCTCTGTATTATTATCAAACCTGCCTCCGCTACTCTTCTCCTCATGTACCTTGTCACTCACTTTTCCCTCCCCCTCTCTCCTCCTTCTTTCCTGTATTCCTGCCTCAGCCCCTCGTCCTGTTGGAAATGGATCCGCGTTCTCGGTCCGTGCTGTCCGATACTCCCCCTTTCTTCTCTCTCTTCCCATATCCAGCAAGCATGTAGCCACGATCCTCGATCGTTGGTGTCGCCACCTCCTCTCCGTTACCACCATTGGTTATCCGGGGGCATGTGCTTGCCCCCGCATCGCCCCCCACCTTACTCTGCAGTCTCAACCCTTTATCCAATCGATCCTTCCCCCTCCCCTCTCTCCGAACAGCTTCCCCCGTATCTCCCGTCTCCCCCCTCTTTCTTTCTGCCGAGAACACTGCGCTCGTCCGTAAAGCGGCTGCAATATATATACACACAGAATTGTTATGAGACTTGGATAAATAAGTAAGTAAGTAAGTAAGTAAGTAAGTAAGTAAGTAAGTAAGTAAGTAAGTAAGTAAATAAATAAATAAATAAATAAATAAATAAATAAATAAATGTATTGAGCACCAATTCATTAAAATCATACTTAGATGAGCATAGCCGTGGAGTTCTAAGAAAAAACATGTTACTTTACTGCCTATGCCTTTCTTTCTTTCTGCGTCCCACTGAGAGAGAATGGACAGGATATATGCATTTGTGGTTTTTTGGAGTGACATACATATATCATTAGGAAGATACAGTATAGGATATTTATGTTCTGTGGGATAGTGTGGTACATATGGTTCTGTTGAAAATATAAACTTCTCTTAAGTATTTGGATTTAGTGAAACAGTGGTAGAAAGGAAATTAATAAAACTGAACTATCCAGATTTTTAAGATATTGCTTTAAATTTACTTATTTTGTTAAGGATTTGACATTAATAAGAAAAATTTAGATGAGGTTAATTTTTCAATCTTTATTTATGTTCCGAAGTAAACCCCATTCAAGATAAATCAAAATAGTACAAATTATCAGTCTTGAATAAACAATCCAACAGTACAAATAACATGCTGAGAAAGAAGGGGGCATCTGTTCATCTGCTGAAAATCTTCTCTGATTTTAGCAGCAATGGCATGTTTTGTGTTCATTAATATTGCAGTTTTTCTAACAACTTCTTTTGGATTTAAACATCATGGAAGAAAATGCTGAATGACTGGCTTTTTGTACACGACTTAGGAATGACAAATTAACAGCAAAGCTGAGAAGAAAACACATTTTAGAAGTAATAGCATCGGTTTCTTGTAATGTGTACTAGTATTTTCCCCTTATTTTCTAGTAATATTTGTTTTCTGATTCTAAGTCCTTTTTTTAACAATGTAACTTTTTAATACCTGGTATTTATAAAATCTTTAGATAGTTGTAGAAGAATTCCTGGAAGATATAAACAATATTTTGAATTCTGGAGAGGTACCTAATCTGTTTGAAAAGGATGAACTGGAGTTTGTAATGGGAGCTACCCGACCCAAGGCAAAAGAAGCAGGAATAGCAGAGGGCAACAGAGATGAGGTAAGATATTATAAATATAGTATTGCTTTACATGCCTTATTTAAATCCATGTTTATTATAGATATTTAAAAGTGATAATGATAATGGTAATAATGATAATAATGATAATAATAACAACAACTTTATTGTCACTTTGAATGTATACCAATCAGCATACATCAAAATGAAATTTCGTTGCATACAGGTCTCAAAGGGCCACCATCTCTGATATACACTCCTTGTTCATGGCCAGCTCAAGTTTCAGAATGTCCATTTTAGTCTCCAGGGAGAGAACGATGGCAAACAGGACCGATGGAAACAGAGCTCCATGTGGATTAGCCCTCAATTTAGCTTGTATTCCTGCATGAGACCATCTCACCTCCTTTTCTTTTTCTGATCCTGTCTCTTCCACCTTTTCCTTAAAGGGGCCTCACTCCTTTTCGCCCCTGGAGCATGCTGCTGCCTCCAACTCCTCCAAAAGCCTCTCTCCCTTCCTCTGCGCCTGCCGACAGCCTCATCCAGTTCCTTCGCTCCATAAGCCCCGGGACCTCTCCTCCTCTGCCTTCTTCGGAAATAGCCCTGATTTGCAATAGAATCTGTCGCTGTGCCAGCAATCAGATCTTGCTGCCGGCAGAACAATATTTAAATGTATCAGCAATTTATAGAAAGTAAGAGTTACATACAGTAAGTAGTCCTCGACTCACAACTGTTTCGTGACTGTTTGAAATTTCAGTGGCACTGAAAAAGTGACTTATGACCATTTTTTATACATACAACCATTGCTGCATCCCACATGATCAAAATTCAGGCGCTTGGCAACTGGCATGTATTTATGACAGTTGCACTGTCCTGGAATCATGTGATCACCATTTGTAACCTTTTCAGCTGGCTTCTGACAAGCAAAGTCAATGGGGGAAGCTGAGTTCACTTAATGACCGCATGATTCACTTAACAGCTGCAGTGATTCACTTAACAACTGTGGCAAAAAAGGTCATACAATGAGGCAAAACTCACTTAGTATTGCTTCGCAATGGATTACCTGTATTTAAGTCGCTTAGACTATTGCTTCTTATAGTATATTATTCTCAGTTACACAAATTATCTAANTTTTCTTTCTTTCAGTGGCCAAAAGAAGCACTTCTTTCTGTATCAAGGACTTTTTTTATGCATGTTGATCTGGGAACTGATCGAATGAAAGAGAAACTTTCTGTAATGTGTGTAGACATCCACATGAGTGTAACAGAGATGGCAGAGCAGTATTATGCAGAGCTCCGGCGACGCTACTATACGACACCAACTTCCTATTTAGAGTTAATTAATCTTTATTTGTCCATGCTCGGTGAAAAAAGGAAGCAACTAGTTTCAGTAGGTTGAAGTTTATTAAAAGAATAATTGAATTAGCATAGAAGTGTGTTTTATTCCCTACCCCACTGTCGTCATACGAACAGACAAGATTTCTGTTGTTCTTTACAGTGAAAATATTGCTATTCAGTATTAGGAGTGTAGGTATTCTTTCTATCAAATTGGCTTAAATATAATCCCCCTTCCATTTATATCTAAATTTATCATGATTGTAATGCAGATGTCAATATTTCTTGGTAATTTCCTCTGTCTCTAAATAAGGCAATCTGCATTAAGGAAAAACAGGTATGTCGTTGGTTTTAGTGATGCTTTTCACAAATAATAGGAGTTTTGTGCGGTTATCTTCCATACAGATGCTGCTAATCATTAAAATGAATGACAATGTATTCTGGTCTTTATATATAGACCCAGAGCTAGGGCTGCAAATCTCTATAAGCTTCAAATGTTGTATGCAGCAAAGTAATAAGAGGCATAACTGAATATAGCAGCATGGGTGGGAATGTCTTTGTCTACCTCTCAGCGAAGAGTACCTACTAGATTGGCACAATATGGACTAGCCTTCTTCATTCTTCAGATGTCTTTAGACCAACGGCCCCCAACCTTTTGGGCACCAGGGACCAGTTCTGTGGAGAGAGGTTTTTCCATGGACCGGAGGGGGCGTGCTTTAGCATGCTGCCTATATCTCGCGGATGGGGCTTTGTTTGTTTGTGCAGCCCAGTTTCTGGCATGTCACGGACTGATGCCTGTCCACGTACCAGGAGTTGGGGAGCACTGCTTTAGACCATTCTTATTGATAGGGTTGCCAGGTGTCCACTATTTGAGTGGACAGTCCACTTTTTTCACATTATGTTCACTATTTTGTTTCACAAAATAGTGGACATTTTGTTTCACAAAATAGTGGACATTTTTTTATTCAAAAGCTTTATGATGAAATGGTACGTAATCTAAAGCTGTACAGTCTACTTTTTTTTACTACTTAACCCCCCCCCCCGCTTGTCCGCTATTTTTTGGAAGCAGACCTGGCAACCCTACTTATTGAAAATTCTGGGAGCCATGGTCTGATTGAGGAGTACCAACTGAGGAAGCCTACCCTAAGATCTAATAAAAGAAAACATTCTTTGAGTAATAAACATTGCAACAAAATGTCAATTATAGTGTGAAAACTAGGTTAACTTTGATAGAAATATTTACTTTCTTTTTGTAAAAAATAATGTTTTTTAGTAAAAGAAATGCTAAAACTATCCAGTCGAGTAATTACTTTGACATGCTGATTTGGCTAATTAAACTGTATATGTAATAAATACATATTAAAATATTCATATCATTATTATGGTCATTTTAATCTAACTATGATTATCTATAGACTTACTAAAAACAGCCACCTGCACCAGCTTTTTAAGATAATGTCTTTTCAAAGTACTGAAACAATTATCAGTATTTATTTGCTTATTTTTCAGGCTCGGGATCGTGTAAAAAATGGTTTAACCAAACTGTTAGAGACAAATGTACTTGTTGACAAAATGAAATTAGATCTTTCTGCTTTAGAACCAGTTCTCAAGGAAAAATCATTGGATGTTGAAGCCTTGATGGAAAAATTAGCAGTCGATCAAGAAAATGCTGATCAGGTATAAAATGTTATTAAATATTTTAAAATATATATATATATAACTCCATTGTGTGTCTTTCTCTATCTGAATATATCAGATAGCTTTTTCTGTTCAGCAGTTCTTAGATAAAGTAACATATATAAAAAACGTTTAAGAATCTATGTATTATATAAGTTAATATGTGTATGTTGTTAGAATGTGGATGCCAAATTAGAGATTTTGTAATCCCTAATAAATAGGGATGCACAAGCATCTTGAGATCACCTTTGAAAAAGAGAATCAGCCAATCTGCCATTTTGGGAGAAGCCACAATTTTTGCAATTTGAGAATTGTAACTACTTCCAAAATGGTACCCTCTTCCAGAATAGCACCACATGGCCTCTGTATAGGAAGATTGGCTAGCTCTCTTTCTCAAAGGTGGTCTTCAGTAAGCCGAGTGAGGTGTGACCTGGGTGAGAGGAGGTCCAAGGGTATGAAACCTAGTGGGGTGGGAAACTGTAAAAAGGGTGCCTCGAGATGGGGGTCACCCAGGTAAGACACATATGAACACCAAATCCTCCATTTAATGACGTAGAGAGTCACGTAACCAAAATGGGGAAAGCAGGCATTGTGGCCATTAAGCAAGGCAATCACATGGGTACTTCACTTCATGACTGCCACAACATATGATCATAATTCTGTGCTCAGTTGTGACCATAAGCCAAAGACTACCCGAAATGCAATTTGGATTACCTGTGTTTAAAATATTTTTTTTCCTTAGAATATTTATTTCTTCCTTTTAATTTAATTTATTTATTAAATTTTTACGCTGCCCATCTCCCCTACCAGGTGACTCTTTTTTCTTCCAGGTTCGGCGTGTTGTTCAGGAAGATGAAGCTGTTGCAAAAGTAAAAGCAGAGGAAACTCAAGCAATAGCTGATGATGCCCAGCGAGATTTGGATGAAGCCCTTCCAGCTTTAGAAGCTGCCAACAAAGCCTTAGATTCTTTAGATAAGGCAGATATTTCTGAAATCAGAGTTTTCACTAAACCTCCTGATCTTGTCATGACAGTGATGGAAGCTATTTGTATTCTTTTAAATGCAAAGTAAGATAGCTATACTGTATATTTAATCTTTTGCATTGACTTGTAGCTTTACCCTTCACCTAGAATGATGGTTTTTTCCCCCCTGAAAAGCAATTTTCTTTAGCATGTGTTAATTTCCCCATCTTTTGTGCACTGTACGTGATGCCCCTCTGATACAAATTTCCCTACAGCTACTGAAATAGCCAATGTCATGAAGCTGAAACCATAAACATGGTGACCTTACGCTCTCCCTTTGGTAATAGTTCTAGATAGATCTTTCCCTTCCCCCGCCCCACAGATATTAGGGCTTCAGATTCAAAAGGAAAAACATGCATCAGAGCGCACCTGGCACCTCTCAGCAACTTTTTAAAACTACTGAGTCTCTTCCCAAGGTCACCCACTTTTCTGCTGCAGCCGAGAGTGCAAACTTGAGAAAAGAAATGTTGGCTTGAATGAGTAGCTGACATGATATCCCAATGGAATCCAGTAATGAGTGACACTTTAAGTGTAGTTATTGGAAAGCAAATGAGAGGCAGAGTAATAGACTTTTTTAAAAGATAGGTTTATATAGACACCCAGCTAGAAACCAGGAGACCATGAGTTCTAATTCCACCTTAGGCATGAAAAACTGGCTGGGTGACTTTGGACAAATCACTCTCTCTCAGCCAGCCCAACCCACCTCATAAGCTTGTGTTTGAGGGGAAATGTGAGGAGGAAGAAGTATGAGGTATGTTCACTGACTTAGATTATTTATACAGATAATAAAGGTGGGATAAAAACACATAAATACAATAAGAGTTCTGACTTTTCAAGACTCTGGTCCACCTCATTGTAAATAGAATTTCATTTACTATGACCAAACTAAACTTCTTCTTTAATGCTTATAGTTGACTTCAGCATGCTTTTCCTCTTGATATTTGATCTTATTTTTTCCTTCCACATTTCTTCTGCTGTTGCACAATTCCAGCTGCTCTTTTTATATGTTCCCCCCCCCACAGACAAGGTGTCAACTATTGTGGAACAGCCTTAAAATATAGCTGCTCAGTTGGCTGTTAGCATAGGTATTTCATTGACCTTTAAGCTTTCCAAAAGACTAGTGCCCACCCAGTTCTCTGAACTGTCTTCCCCAATGGCTAAAATACCCTATGCTCTGATTCATCTTATAGAGAATTTAAGGATGGCTATACATCTCATAGCATCCTGCCCCTAACATAGTCTATTTCATGATTGACATTTGCAATCAACTATTATATATTTACTAAAAGATTTGATTTTTCAGTTAAGGAAAAATCCTCATTGTAATCCAAATTCAATTTTGTACATGCCAAATATAACTGACATGTAGAGTAAATTTGCAAATTGGCTCTACCCTTCTTGTATGTCCCATCTGCTTATGAGTATGAATAACTCCCTAAATCGATGCACCTCTTTGATGTTTTATGATGATTACTCGTTTGATATAATCAAATGATTACTCATTTGATTACGTCTGATTTATTTTGGCCATATCATGGGTGCAAATTCACTGGAGAAGGCGATATCGCTAGGAATGGTTAATGGAACAAGAAAAAGGGGCAAGCAAAAAACATGCTGACTTGATAACATCAAATCTGATACAAAGTTGTACATCCAACAATTGAAAGAAGCTGTACTTGACAGGATAGCATGGAGAGCACTTGCCTACAAAGTTACCAAGAGTCAGACACAACTAAACAATTAAAACAACAACTCATTTGGTTAGTTAGTTTAATCATTTGTTCTGGGTAAATTGATCATAATACATATTTATATTACACAATTACACTTGTTTATTAGATAAAGGTATGGATTTAGTATAGATGTATTCCTAATAAGATTTACAAAAAATGAGCCACACTGAATTTAGTTACTCTGAGTAAATAGAAATGCTGTCCAATATTATCAAGTTTAAAGTGAAATAACTGTTCAATAACTGTGACTAAATGGTACCAGTTTATTTATATGTTTGTCAATTTCTTACAAGGCCGTCTTCTCTTCATCTATTTATATCAGTTTGAGAATCTGTATTCTCGATATCTTTTTTAATGCTGGGAGAGCATTAAATAATATAGAATTATTATATTTTTGGATGCTTCACTTATGATTTCAGTAGTCTTGATTTTAAAACAACATTGTTTTGTCATGTAGCAATTTGAGCTCTTGATGAATGAAAATGTAACATGTAGATAACTATCCTTTTTTGAAAAGAGAAATCAGAACATTTCATGTATGAGTTTCTCTTCCTATAACTAAAGGACTGTAATTAATCACATCTTTCAGGTTATTTATGACAGTACATAAAGAGGGTAACCCGATACATGTTTACTGAGAAATAAAAAGCTACATTTAATAATTGCTTTTAGAGGGTGTAGCATAAAATTGCACAGCCCAATTTGTAGTTGCCAAATAAACTACAACACTTGGAATATTTAGTGCTGGCCCTTCAGTTTCTCAGCAGAACTAAGCCTCAAGCTGCAGTTGTAAATTGTCTTCTTTCCATTTCTACATAAAAAAAGAATTATGTATGACATCAAAAATGATAGCAGCATATTGTATCAATCTCTCATTTACAGTATGTCAATGATATGGATGAAAATGTATTTTCTGTTTAAAAACTATAAAGGAACCTTGTGTTTGCCAAGCAAAAAGGAAAGATCAAAAAGACTGCCTCAAGATAATGAAATAATATTATATATATATACTTGTTGTGAGGTAGTTAGATTTTCCATGCTGTAAAACAGGGGTGTCAAACTGCCAGCCCGCAGGCCAGATGCATCATGCTGAAACTGCGCCCCCCCCCAGCTCCGGCAATGGGGGAAAAGTCGCGATACGTCGTGACACATCATGTGACGTGGCGAATTTGACTCCCCTGCTGTAAAGGAAGAGAAATTTTAGCAGCCTATTATACTTCCTTTTTTAAAAATGAAATAAATGATATTCATAATGTTTAAGGCCTCAGGCTGGATTCAGGAGACTGTAAATTCTAGTCCCGCTTTATCATGAAGGCCGGCTGAGTGATTTTGGGCCAATCTCTCAGCCCAACCACCTCACATGGTTGTTGTGGGGAGAATAGGAAGGAGGAGGAGTTAGGTATGTTCACTGCCTGGACTTACTTATAAAAAATAATGAAGGTGGGATAAAAAATCTAAATAATAATAAGATTTCATCCTGCAATGATTCACCATCAAACATCCACATTTGCCTATCCCAGGTGCTTGGGAAGGACTCAATTGGTGGATACAAATGTAAAACCCAGTTTGACCATCTGGCTGGCTGTGTGACAAACCGTAGAAGTTTCAGTTTATGATACCACAAAACAGTAACTTAAACATGCAGTGTCTTTCCTTGTATTATATCTTCTCCCTAGAATCAGAAGCCTAAATAATTGTTTTTAATTCTTCTCACCAAGTCTGCATACTGGATATACCTGTAGGTCATTAAATATATATTTCATCTTAAAACTGGATTTAAAAAAAACAAAAAACAGCACACCCTATAATACAGATCTTTTTACAATATATATTTTCCAGGGTAAATCTTCATCATTTTTTTCATTTTAATCTTTCAGGCCTGACTGGGCAACAGCAAAACAACTACTTGGGGATTCCGCCTTCCTGAGAAAGCTTCTAGAATATGACAAGGAAAATATAAAAAGCGCAGTATTAATTAAGCTTCAGAAATACATAAACAATCCTGACTTTATACCAGAAAAGGTAGAGAAAGTGTCAAGGGCATGCAAGTCTATGTGCATGTGGGTGAGAGCTATGGATTTATACTCTCGTATTGTGAAAGTGGTCGAACCAAAAAGGCAAAAGTTACATGCTGCCCAGGTATTTATTCTTTTTTTCCCCCCAAGATTTTTTTTATCTGAGGTCTGATTATTAACTGATGAATCAATCCACTTTCATCACAACTCTCTTCTCTTTTTTACCTATTAGCAACTAGATGATGGAGACAAGCACTTTTTTTTCTGGTAGAATCAGTCCACTGTTGATTCTTTCATGCAAGGATGTTCCCTATATTGACATATAGCCTATTTTGGATTATGGAAACGGTGGAATTCTTTATTCACAATGTTAGATATTAAATGCCTTTCCTCCTTCTTTTCCATTTCATTCCCAAACCTGCCGGGGCATAGAGTAGTTTTCTTGTCTTGAAAAAGCATAGAGTAAAAGAAGAATTTGCTGACTCTCTAGGGGTGCCCTTCTGCATTTGTTTCCTTAGACCAGGCTGATAGTGGTGGAGAACATTTGGTTAGTTTAGCTTTCATAGAAATCTCCTCAATTATCATGGCTTAACAGTAGCACTGCTACCAGAACAATTTCAATATTATTTTTTTCTATATCAAACTCTCTCAAATCAAACTGACAGAGCTAGGGGCCGAGTTTATGTACTTCCTGCTCCCCCCCGGCCCAGAATAATCGCTCTCTGTGTCTAAAGTGGAGGCAATTACAAGTGAATGATTTTTTTTAAAAAAAAATCAGCATCAGCTTATTTTTATGAGTGGCAACGTTTATCTTTTTATTTTATTTTCCTCTTTTATTTCTATTGCATGATCCCCAAATTAGAGAATGTGTTGTTTCTGGAATTGCCTTCATTTGCATCTTTAGAAGAGCAATTAAGATTTACTTCTGTAACAAGATGCTTGCTACACATCTTATAACACATCAGAAGGGTATAATGTTATTTATATATCTTTGAGAAGAAATATATTTGGCATTTCTGTAATTGGTTGTTGTTAGCTGTCTTGATCCTAATGTGAACAGAATGGACGACTATAAATGGAATAAATGAATCTAATGTATTTTGCCAGCACGCCCCAAAACCATTGGTCTTTGCATGTCTTTAAGTGGCATGCCATAATGAAGTAGCAACATTTCAGAAATATTTGACTATCTGATAAATGAGAACCATCATATGAGAATATAAAATAAAATTGAAATCAGGGAGGAAAACCTGCTGCTGTCCATTTTTCCCCACAAACTTGTCAAGATGTTTCAAGGAAAGTTGTTGCTATAATTCCCTTTCCAACATTTTTATTCCCCACAAAGCATGTGTGCATGAATGGGGATAGGAAGGAATATTTTATAGCTGTTCCATTTATTAATATATTTAATTAGATTGGTATCATAATAAATTAGCATGGTACCGAAAGAGTTGGATTTGTGATACTTTGATTCAAATGCAATTCTATTTTTAAGGGTGGTGACTCATTTTGAGGAAATCTTGAGATTCCTCAAAATGAACATCAATATGTATTAAATGTTGTATAATTTATAATGTTATATAAGTAGATATAATGTATAATTATTTGTAGTTTCTTCTATATTCCATTTTGCTGTAAAGCAACTGTGCAAATGAATAAAATAAGACTTGGAACACTACATCCAGTTTTGGTCACCACGATGTAAAAAAGATGTTGAGACTCTAGAAAGAGTACAGAGAAGAGCAACAAAGATGATTAGGGGACTGGAGGCTAAAACATATGAGGAACGGTTGCTGGAATTGGGTATGTCTAGTTTAAGGAAGAGAAGGACGAGGGGGGACATGATAGCAGTGTTCCAATATCTCAGGGGCTGCCACAAAGAAGAGGGAGTCAAGCTATTTTCCAAAGTGCCTGAAGGCAGGACAAGAAGCAACGGGTGGAAACTAATCAAGGAGAGAAGCAACCTAGAACTAAGGAGAAACTTCCTGACAGAACAATTAACCAGTGGAACAACCTGCCTCCAGAAGCGGTGAATGTTCCAACACTGGAAATTTTTAAGAAGAGACTGGACAGCCATTTGTCTGAAATGGTGTAGGGTTTCCTGCCTGAGCAGGGGGTTGGACTCGATGACCTCCAAGATCCCTTCCAACTTTATTATTATTATTATTATTATTATTATTATTATTATTATTATTATTATTATTATTATTATTATTATTATTATTATTATTATTATTATTATTATTATTATTATTATTATTATTATTATTATACATTCAGAATATATGGCAGAATAATAATTTGAATTAATTTGTACTATGATTAGGCAGAACTTGATGCAACTTTAGCTACCCTTCGTGATAAGCAAAAAAAACTGAGACAGGTAGAGGAACAAATACAGGAATTACAAGACCAATATGAAAGAAGTGTGAATGAAAAAGAAACCCTTGGTAAGTACCTATTTAAAAAAAATATGAAAAATATTTTACAGTGGTGTTTCTTAATTACCTTCTTACTGTATGGAACAAAGTTCCAAACTCTCATGAAGTCTGTACTAATACAGGTAGTCCTTGACTTACGACCACAATTGAGCCCAAAATTTCTGTTGCTAAGCAAAATAGTTGTCAAGTGAGTTTTGCCACATTTTGCGACCTCGCTTGCCAAAGTTGTTAAGTGAATCACTGCAGTTGTTATGTTAGTGACATGACTGTTAAGTGAATCTGGCTTCCCCATTGACTTTGTTTGTCAGAAGGTTGCAAAAAGTGATCACATGAACCCAGGACGCTGCAACCGTCATAAATGTGAGTCAGTTGCCAAGCGTTTGAATTTTGATAATGTGACAATTGGGGATGCTGCAACTGTCATAAGTTTGAAAAATGGTCATAAATCACCTTTTTTAGTGCCGTTGTAGGTTTGAACGGTCACTAAACGAACTGTTGTAAGTTGAGGACTGCCTGTAAAAGTTCACCAGTGTAGTTGATTAACATCTTAAAATCCTGCCTGCATGTCATTTTTCAAAAACTTATTTTCACTGAAGGTGTATACACAAAATGTAATAGTAAAACATCCATATGTGAGCAATGTATCATGTTACGTTAGGAAGGCCGTCTGGTAAGAAAGTGTATACTATCAAGAAAGTGTACGTTATCATCACAAAATCAAATGATCATAATCTATTTTTTAAGAATTACTCCACAATTGCTAATTCTAGTGATGTAATTTATTATTCATTAGAAAGACAAAAAATAGTCAACCAAATGAATTACCTGGTTTAAATAAATTATAACTGTGAACTAAATAGAATTATCCTTGTTTAGCAAAGACCATGGCACTGACTCAGGCTCGTCTTACCCGCGCTGGAAAACTTACGGCTGCGTTAGGGGATGAACAGGTTCGATGGGAAGAAAGTATTTTGAATTTTGAGGCAGAGATTTCAAACATCACTGGAAATGTATTCATAGCTGCTGCTTGTGTAGCTTACTATGGGGCTTTTACCGCACATTATAGACAATTGGTGAGTTAATTAAAATATTTACTTTCTCTAGACCGTACCTTTTACTGATTTGACTTTTATTTCCGTCTTAATATAAAGCCGATATGCTTCATAAAAGCCATTGTATGTCATAGAAGCAGTTGTAAATCTAAATAAGTGGAAATAATTTTTCCATATATGGAGAACTGTAAAAAAAATTCTTCACAGCCAAATCCTGATTTTCCCCTGTTTGCTGTCAGTAGTCAAGGGTGGCTGTGGATATTTTTCGATGCTGCTCTTTAAAATAATAATCAAGATCAAACAGAAGGAAAAACCTGTAAGTGGAAACTGTAACCTCGAATGAAAATAATGATTTGGGAAGCTAGCATTAATGCAAGCTGCTCAGGTCAAATATTTAAAACAGAGGGAGAAGGAGATTCCTTACCCTGCCCTGCACCCTGATAATTGATAGTACTGAGAGTAGCAGTTCCTCAGAAACTACTCTCTGTGAGTATGTGTATCTCTTCCTAGTTTTGGCGTGTACTAAAAAGCTTTACTGTTATATATAGATGGAGATATTTTATAGGAAAGTAAAATAGTTTATGTTTTTATTTATAGCTAGTCCTCGACTTACGACCACAGGTGAGCCCCACATTTCTGTTGTTAAGTGAGACATTTATTGTGAGTTTTGCCCCATTTTGTGACCTTTCTTGCCACAGTCGTTAAGTGAATCACTGCAGTTGATAAGTTAGTGACCTGGTTGTTAAGTGAATCTGGCTTCCCCATTGACTCTGCTTGCCAAAAGATTGCAAAAGGTGATCTCGTGACCTTGGGACACAGCAACGGTCATAAGTACGAACCAGTTGCCAAGCATCTGAATTTTGATCACATGTTCATGGGGAATGCTGGAAAGGTTGTAACTGTGAAAAATGGTCATAAGTCACTTTTTTCAGTGCCGTTGTAACTTTCAACGGTCACTAAATGAACTTGTAAGTCGAGGACTACCTGTATTTTAGCGGAAATTATAAATTGTTTATAAAGTAAAAATTGTCTAAAATTGTCTAAAAAACAAAAAAAATCATAATTAATTGATTACTTTCATTAACAGACACCTACAAAAGCAAAAATGTTTCCATAATTAGATTTTCATGGTTGGTTGCACAGTCAACCAGATATTTATAGAATTCATCTCAAGGACCTGGAATATTTTTTTATTATTAGGTTATTTAATGTAGATGACCATTCAGTTCTTTTTACCTTTACTTGAACTGATGTATCATTACCAATTGACTACTATCCAGCTACATTTCTATGTAATTTTCCATCCTCAAAGTCAGAAGCATTTGCTGAAAAATCAGATTTCTGGTCCCATTCATTTTGACAATCTCATTAAGAGAAAGATCTTTTGGTTTATAAGATTATTTATATCCCAAAAAATTACTATATAATTTCAGATCAGCCAGTTATATATATCTTCATATTGGACATCTGCCTTATTTCTTATAGTAACCGAAACAGCTTTTCCTGATTTATATTTCCCCTTTCAAATTAGTTAATTGAATGCTGGATCAAACAATGCCAAGATCTAGACATTCCTATTAGTTCTGAGTTGTCAGAATATTTATAAAACCCTCTGGGGATACTTTAAGCTGTTACCTTATGACTACCTAATGGAGCGCTAATACAAAGATGACTTTTACCGTAAGATCAATGTGCACCCGCTGCGACCGGTGAGTACTAACTAGGAGTCCTAGTCCATTCACAAATAAAATTAGTAAATAAGTATTGACCGTATAAGTTCTTTATAATATTTTTATTATTATTATTATTATTATTATTATTATTATTATTATTATTATTATTATTATTATTATTATTATTATTATTATTATTAAAATTTATATACCGCCCTATCTCCCTTACGGGACTCAGGGCGGTGAACAGGCAATAATAAAAATCACAATAAATATTAAATAAAAAGCCTGCTCTAAAATACCCCATATAAAAACCCCCACCAAAACACAATCAGAACTACGCCAGGCCGGCCGCATGGAATAGATGGGTTTTCAAGGCTTGGCGAAAGAGGCGCAGGTCCGTAGTTGTACGTAGGTCGGGCGGTAGGTAGTTTGTTTTTATATATAAAAGACATATTGTGTGCAATTATTATTTAGTATTTTTGGTTTATGGTCTTTTAGAGATTCAGCTGGACTTCTAGGCTCTGAATAGTATGTTCCTCCTGTTCCTTCTCTTCTCACCTTGCTCTGCTAGTTTGAAAAGAAGAAGAAAGACACCGAAGAATTTAGGGATTTGCCACTGCTTTTCTGAACACACAACTATTGTCAAACTGAACTTTCCCTCTAATTCTCAGCCACAATTTCACCAATCTATCACCGTGATCTGGTTTCTTTGAATAAACAAGCACCTCCTTTTTTCTCTATTATTATAGGAGACCTAGCCAATGGCTGCTACCCTCTTTCTAGAACTGTTGAAGTTTTGAACACCCAGAATTCCTTCAACCTTTTAATTAGCCCTAGAACTATTCACTTCTTTTTCTGGGCCCAATTACACACATACAATAGTATCTGGCAGTCTTCTGTAATGCCGGACTATAACAATAATAGCCACAAACAGCAATAACTGTTTAACCACATAGACTTATGTATTTGAAATGGGTGGCCATATAAATCTACCAGATAAAATAAAATAAAACGGAGTTACCCTGTGGTAAGATAGGTGTACTTGTAGGTCAAGGTAGCTATGTGAAAGAAAGGCCATAGTTTTTTCAAATTAACTAGACATCCTCTTACCAATAGCCATTATATCACTTTTTTTATTTCACTTTTTTTGTCATAGAACGCCCAGAAAAGGTTAATACAGCTGCCTAACATGCAAGCTGCCCAGGTTTGAATCCCAGAGGGGTATGACTAGCTGATGAGACCTAAAGAGCTTGAAAAAGCTATACTAATCTCCCACTAACTCTTTGTCAGCCACAAAATTTTGAATTTAGTGTTCACAGTATGTGACATCTGCCTGAAAACATGCTCCTAGATTGGAGCGAAATGCAGAACAGACTGATTTATATTTGGTAGACTGGTATATATATATATATATATATATATATATATATATATATATATATATATATATATATATATATATATATATATATATATATATATATNCAGTCTTATAAATATTTTGGGAGACCCCTATGAAATTCGACAATGGAATACTGATGGATTACCTCGCGATTATGTTTCTACTGAAAATGGCATTCTAGTTACACGTGGGCGACGCTGGCCACTCATGATTGATCCTCAGGATCAGGTAAGTGTTTATTTTAATCATTTATTCATAACTGGCATATTCAAGAAATATTATATAGTTTGTTTTTATATATAAAAGACATATTGTGTGCAATTATTATTCAGTATTGTTGGTTTATGGTCCTTTAGAGATTCAGCTGGACTTCTAGGCTCTGAATAGTATGTTCCTTCTGTTCCTTCTCTTCTCACCTTGCTCTGCTAGTTTGAAAAGAAGAAGAAAGACACCGAAGAATTTAGGGATTTGCCACTGCTTTTCTGAACACACAACTATTGTCAAACTGAACTTTCCCTCTAATTCTCAGCCACAATTTCACCAATCTATCACCGTGATCTGGTTTCTTTGAATAAACAAGCACCTCCTTTTTTCCTCTATTATTATAGGAGACCTAGCCAATGGCTGCTACCCTCTTTCTAGAACTGTTGATGTTTTGAACACCCAGAATTCTTTCAACCTTTTAATTAGCCCTAGAACTATTCACTTCTTTTTCTGGGCCCAATTACACACATACAATAGTATCTGGCAGTCTTCTGTAATGCCGGACTATAACAATAATAGCCACAAACAGCAATAACTGTTTAACCACATAGACTTGTATATTTGAAATGGGTGGCCATATAAATCTACCAAATAAAATAAAATAAAATAAAAGGGAGTTACCCTGTGGTAAGATAGGTGTACTTGTAGGACAAGGTAGCTATGTGAAAGAAAGGCCATAGTTTTTTTAAATTAACTAGACATCCTCTTACCAATAGCCATTATATCACTTTTTTATTTCACTGGTTAGGTAGAATAGGGAATTTAGGCAAAAATTGATTAAAGAATAGATCAAAATTAAAATCTAATTATGTGATTGTGATTATGTGATTGATATATATACATACATACATACATACACACACACACACACACAGGGCTTTTTTTGTCATAGAACGCCCAGAAAAGGTTAATACAGCTGCCTAACATGCAAGCTGCCCAGGTTCGAATCCCAGAGGGGTATGACTAGCTGATGAGACCTAAAGAGCTTGAAATAGCTATACTAGTCTCCCACTAACTCTTTGTCAGCCACAAAATTTTGAATTTACAGTGTTCACAGTATGTGACGTCTGCCTGCAAAACATGCTCCTAGATTGGAGCGAAACGCAGAACAGACTGATTTATATTTGATAGACCGGTATATATATGTGTATATATGTGTGTCCGATAATCTTCAAAACTCGAATCCCAGGTATACTCATGTTAGAAATATAAAAAGCCAAACTCCAGGATAAATATAAAAACAAACTGTTTTATTACTAAGCTTTCGTCGGTCCTCTGCTGACATCGTCAGAGTAAAAGCTGGAGGCTGGCTAGCCCGCTTATATAGCTGGCTATTTCAACAATCTGCTCATGGAGTGAATAATTGGTCCCTCCTCCCTTCGCCCCCTCCTAGTCAACAGTATTGCTCCTAATCGCATTGCGCCTGCCTGCGTGCGTTTGAATCCTGGCGCTTTTTCTCCCCCCCACCCTCCTTCTCTCTGTCCATTAAGAAACCATTCATATTTCCTAGGTTCTGCAAATAAATTGAGGATTGTTGGTAGTAAATAGTTCCTGACATATCCTCAGTGCTAACAGTGTTCTTTCTCTCAAACCTTCTTAAAAGAAATACTCTACACTGTTGATACTAGCACTACTATATGCATCAGATTTGAAGCATCCCTCTGCTCCTTGTTGTAACAATCCTCTTTCTCATGTGAATTCCTTGCCATAGGTGGGGGATCTCATGTACCAGGCAGTGGAGAAAATACTGTTGTATTTTACTTTAATTTTACTTGAAAAACCATGAGCATAACTGAGAAATATTGGTTCAAATTCTCATCCTGCCTCTAATTATCACCCTGAAAAAACAAGGCAAGCAGTAGACATCGATTTCACTCTATGTTGATATAGCAATCATAGAAATAAGAAGGAAATTAATTTTCAGGGTCTGGCTGTTTTTAAAAACAAATAAAATGAGCAGTCCTTTTTAGTGTTCAATTAAGATTTCACATTTAACTTCACATTTAATCATATTTTTTCTAATATACAGGCAAACCGTTGGATAAGAAACAAAGAAGCAAAATGTGGTTTAAAAATAATTAAGCTCACGGACAGTGGTTTCCTGCGTACACTGGAGAACGCTATTCGTCTGGGTTTACCCGTGCTTCTAGAAGAGGTTTGCATCTTTTTGCATTTACACATGATAAATCTTATTATTTCTTTTATTTATAGTTATTTGATTTATTCTGCAGGCTACAATTGCTTGCTAAAAGGTCCATAAGAAAAATGTCTGTTTTCAACTTCTGGAAGAATCTATGTTTATTTATTTGTTCATTTATTTTATTTGTCAAATTTTGTTTATCAAATTTCTACCCAACCCATCTCACCTGAATGCCTCTGGGCAGTTTACAAACAAAACATAGGACAGTCTACAAAAAAAGATAAGAGTTTAAAAAACCCATGTTAAATGAGTTTAACAGAATTAAAACAAGTTAAAAAGTTTAAAAATTTAAAATGTTACAAAAGGTGGAGGGTGTGTCTCAAGCCACCAGCCACCCCCAGGGTTGTGTACCAGTCTTGGACCCCCGTGCCAGTTATTTACCATTTATGAGAATTCCATGTGAATATAGATATTGGATCATAGTTAGTAGCTTCAAAAGGTTTATAGTAAAATCCTTTTAAACCCGCAGTTCTATACACACCGTCACTTAATTTATAGTTAAGACCTTGTGATTCGAATTAGAATCACAGTAAAAATGGTCATAAAATCCAGTCATGGGATGCTCAATTTATGACTACAATGACTTACAACAGAAATTTCGGTCCCAATTATGGTAATAAGTCAAAGACTACTTGTAACAACATTCCAACTCATTGCCCAATTGCCTCTTCCAAAAGAGATGTACCATATTGTAGAAGTTTTAAAATTCTTTTGTTCACGGCTCCAAACCAGGTCCAGTTATTTTAAAGCACAATTTTTCTCTGGCCAGCTTATTCCCCAATACCCGAAATCTTTTTCCATTCTTTTCGGTGTTAGAGAATTATCCTGCTGAAAGATATAGATCTGAGCTCTTTTATATCATGTCTTTATAACAGTCTGCTGGGTTGAAAAGCATAAAAAAAGGAAGGGCGGGAGAAAACCATCCTATTTGTGCTTTTTATCATTGTGAATATCTGAAAATACTTTTTCCATTTTGGGGAGGAGATATATCCCAAAGCTTTGCATCCTAGAAAGTTATCAGTTTTATCCATATTTACTGAATATAATGGTAATAGTAATGGTAAAGGTAGATAATGGACTTCTTATATGAATGCCTCAAAGCCCTTTATATGAAATAGCAGTTAATAAGTCTGACACACCAGTAAGGTTTGGAAACTTGGAACCCTGTAAGTAGGGACAATTGTGCTGATCTTTTTGTCTTGATAAAGTCCAAATTGAGAGAGAGATAATTATATAACTAGCTGTTACATACAGGGTTCCAGATTTTGAAATACTATTATATATGTATCAATATATGAAGATGCTGTGGCTCAACTACCGTGGGTTGTGACTGTGAAATCTGACCTTTTCTTCCCGATCTCTTCTAAACAGCCTAATGCAGGGGTGTCAAACTGCTGGCCCACAGACCGGATGCATCATGGCAAAACCACGCCCACCCCATTGCCGCCAATGGAAAAAAAGTCACGATATGTTGCGACACATCACGTGATGTGGCGAGTTTGACACTCCTGGCCTAATGCATGCAAGTTCTAACTCAGGGGTGTCAAACTGCCGGCCCGTGGGCCAGACGCGTCACAAGGAAACTGCGCTCACCCCATTGCCGGCAATGGGGGAAAAGTTCCAAGATGTTGCGTGATGTCATGTGATGTCGCACGTTTGACATGTCTGTTCTAACTGATTTTTTAATGATTTTTTCAAAACCATACTTGGTAAAATGTATGCTTTTCTTCTTCTTTTCAATAGATTAAAGAAACGCTTGACCCAGCCCTGGAACCTATTCTTTTGAAGCAGACTTTTGTTTCTGGTGGAAGACTGTTAATTCGCCTTGGAGATTCAGACATAGATTATGATAAAAACTTTAAGTTCTACATGACAACAAAAATGCCAAATCCCCACTATTTACCTGAGGTATAATATTAATGAGATGTAGCTGAGCTGCAATTTTCTTCAGAGTTATTCAATTGAGCATAATTCTGAGTAGACAACATAAAATTAGACTCTTCAGAATTTAAAAAGAGGCATTTTTCACTCAATTAAAGTAATTATATATTTTGTTTGCAAAACCATCTTAGGCTTTTTTTTAATCTAAATTAACAACATCTGTAAAAGTTATACTAGGAACGTTTTTGTACAGTTGGTAGACAGTGTGCTAATAGCACTTTCTGGGCTCCATGATTTTGGTTTTTTGGTTTTTTTATATGCATAATTTACTATAAGAAATGGGAACTATGAATGTTAATCAGCTTGTGTTCTAATGCTTTTCAACTTTTTTCTATGGAGAAAAATGAGCTAGAATTGGTACATTGTTTACTTTCTTTTGCTTATGAACATTTGAAATAGAATGTAATTTGAAATATGGTCCTGGAGCCCTGAAACTGCTATATCAATTATACCAGAAAACAATAAACCAGTGGTAACTTTCAAACAGAAGCTCCTACAAAGGTGAGGTGTATGAGAGAGAAAGTGAGAGATAAGGGATACTGTATATTAAAGGACAAACCTCTCAGGTAAGTTTGTTTATTGTAGAAAAGTGATGAATCCATTATGAAACATTTCCTGCTTTTATAATGAGATCAGTTTTGAAAATCTTGTACCTCTTTCTCTTACACAAGCAACACAATGATCTAGAAATCCTGGTTTGGATCTATCTCTTTTTTTGGTACCAGTTATATCTAGTAACACTCTGCTTAATTTTAATCATATGTGAACTTAGTGTCGGCCTTCCCAGGTATATCAGACAGGACACATGTTTAGATGAGTTAATTCTACTTTATTGTAAAGGTACATTAACATTAAATCTGATAATACAAATCTTCCACCGTCTCTTTTACAGCCTGAGAATTTAGAGAGTCCCTTTGGAGCCTCTTTCTCTGCCGAAAATGCAGGTGTAGGCTATGCTCTCTCTTATGTGACTGTTCCATAGACAGTGGTGGGATTCAGCCAGTTTGCACCAGTTCGGCAGAACCAGTAACTTAATTTTTTGTTGCCCAGGCCCAGAATGGACTTCTGGAAGTGGCATCCACACAGAGAACCGGTTGTTCACATATTTGACTCTGTGCACATTTGAATCTGTTCACATATTTGACCCCTGTCCATAGACACTATTTCTTCACCCCCATCTCTCCAGGTCTTCTCAGATACCATTACATGAAGACTTAATGTGGTTTGTGTATAATGTGTTATGTGATCCTAGCCTTTTGGGTTAAACAAATAATAGATTAGAGCTTAAGGTATTACACAGAACCAGCCACAATGGCGTTTTCAACAAAACCTTGTCAAAAGAAGCCTTAGGTTAGCTCAAGTTGTGAACCAGCTAGTGAATGACTCAGCATCTAGATCAGGGGTGTCAAACTCAATTTCATTGAGGGCAGCATCAGCATTGCGGTTGCCCTCAGGGGGCCAGGTGGGTGTGGCCAGGGTGGGTGCGGCCTACTGGGTGGGCATGGATGGAGTAGGTGTGGCCTACTGGTGGGCGTGGCCAGCTCTACATCGTTCGTATCAAGGATGCCTGTGGGGGCCTGGGCAGGAGTGGGATAAATCTGAGGGTCTCTGGCAGACGGGGGTGGGACCAGGGCAAGTGCCAAGGCATGGTCCACTGGAGGAGCCTCATTGTTCCTCTCAGGCCATGCGGGGGTGGGGTTATGGAGCTAAGACTGAATGCATTTCAGCATAGATGGCCACCACAAAATTGTACATTGGCTCCCGGCCAGCCTGGGCCAGGGCCAAGGCAGAGGGGGCCATTCCCTCACTATTTCCAGGATGGCTTCGCAGGCCACATGAAACCACTTCGAGGGCCGCATCCGGCCCCCGGGCCTTGTGTTTGACATGTCTGATCTAGATAAATATAGCCTACACCAGAATTTTCCATGTATCAGCCAAATGCAGTAGATTTTGCAATACAGAGGAAGTTAAATTGCATACTACAGGTGACATTGGAAGGCTAAGGGAAAAAAGCACTTTATGTTAAATGCTGCCTCTTTCCCTGTAATGTATTACAATGCTTTTCTACAATATTGTAGTGCACATTTTAAATCTTCACCCATGATTTGAAACAGGGCAGGGAAAGGTACAACATAATGACATTACAGTTTGAGAAATATTATATATTAGAAGATAAGGAAGAAGAAAGCATTGGACTATTAATTTTAGTGGCATTTCCATGTCACCATAAAATTATTTTGGTGGGGTATTAAATGTTTTATAGTCCAACTGTGAAAAATCAATTCAAGGCCACAGTTACTGTATAACTTTTCAGAAGTAATGAGCAGTGTAACAACAACTGAAACTGATAAAGAATGTCATCTGTACTTGGGAGTATCAAGTCCTATCAAAGCACATTAGCTTGGCTGATTTGGCAACAAGCTAAGGAACATGAGCAGTTCTTAACCGCTTTGCCCGCATCCAGGGATATCTTAAGGCATTTGCAACCAGTTTCAGAGTGCAAAATATTTATAAAATATATAACTTTGATTTCATTAAAGGACCTTAATTGAGATTTATGGTTGAGTAAACATCCGCTAGACTGCAATGTGAATTTCTTATCATCTTTTGAAGGGTCATACATAACTTTTTATCATTATTTTTTTAAATCTGAATATAACATTCTTTTTAACATGAAGATGCTTTTCTTTTTTCTTTTTCTTATAGGTGTGCATCAAAGTAACCATAATAAATTTCACTGTTACCCGATCTGGTCTGGAAGATCAGCTGCTAAGGTACTGCTTCTATTTCTTCGTGTAATTTATTGAGTATGTCTATAGTATATAGCAGTCTTATAGACTCTGTGTGTAAATTCTGCACAACTTCCCTATAGCCTCATCTCACCTGCATGAATCATTATTAGTTTCTTCTATCATTGTTGTGAGGTGTGAAAAAAGTATCATATTTATTCATTAATTAGATAAAACAAAGTAGTGGAAACCTAATATTTATCAGTAACAGAAGAATGTGTTTCACTGAAATGTGGTTGTGTGCTGATAAGCATTACAAAAGAACCTACTAATGTTCTAAAGTATGGTAGTATCAATCTATCCAATGAGTTCTGATTAATTAATTAATTAATTAAAATCTCCTCTGTGCTCAAGGATCCAGCATCGAGATGCTGATTACTGTATCTCTGTGAATTTCACTGTTCTTTCCAGCTTCCATTCAGATGGTTGTTTCTGGAGAATACTAGTTCTGCCCTTTTTTATTTTATTATATTTTATTGTCTCTGGTGCTTTGTATTGTGGAGAGGAGCAGAAAGGTGTGAAACTTTCATTTGCATAGATCAAAACAGATCACACCTTCATCCTATCACTATAAGTACAACTAAGGAAAAAGTCCAGCTTAAAACAACTATCATTACCAGCCTGCCATTATCAACTCAACTGACGTGCTATCCTTTTGTAAAAACTAAAGAAACCTATATGGGGCTTAAAGTGAGGTTCCCACTTGTGGGAGAACAAAATAGATGGCAACAAATGTTTTCTGTTGAGTAAACATTTTTCTCCTTCCTCTCCCTCCTTCCTTGACACTTAGATGCCAAACAAGAAACTAAGAAATATTCGTCCTCAATTCAATTTTTAGTACCAAAGTTTTAATGTATAGCAAACACGGTTTTTTTAAATAATTGGGAAAATTGATAGTAGGAAGATAAGTATGAAAGCACTTGCTGATATCTGGATCAACTGTCATGGTTCTGACAGACAGAGACGAATAAAGCAGAACTCCAAGGCTTGCAAATTCCTCAAAAAACATGTTTATTAGTTATAAAGTATCAGCACGGTCAAAAGTGAAACCAAGTCTGAGTACACAAGTAACAATTTTCCAATACAAAGTTAAATGTCCCGTCCATAAAAGCTATGCAAGCAACTACGTTCCCAATATTAAGGTGACCAATCCTTCTCCTTTAGGGAGGACAGTCCTTCTTTTGTACTCATTTAAATAATAATTAATAGGCATGCAAGCATAATTACAATATAAAATGTTGTTACAAATGTTTTTTTTATTATGCATTTATCATATTATAGTGTATTCTGTATTATTGCAATGAATAAAATGTGTCCTCCTTCTCATTGTAAAAAAGTTGGTCACCTTACCAATATGATTATTTGGCACGCTTTTTATGCAACGCCCAGTCCCTAGTCTTGGGAGCATCCGATGACCTTGATTCCCATGGGACAAAAGATTATTTTGACTAATGAAGCACCTGGGCAATCCCCCTCCCTCCGTTCTATGTGGCAACTTAGAATGAGAAGGAAAATAGCTGCACCCTTGCTCATTTGTAGAGATGACATCAACACAGCACGGAAACGGCATTGGTCACGTTGGTCAATGATCTCTGGAGGGCCCGGGACAGGGGTTATTCCTCTGTCCTTGTTCTTTTGGACCTCTCAGCGGCTTTTGATACTGTGGACCACGGTATCATGCTGCGGCGACTCGGTGAGTTAGGAATGGGAGGCACCGTTATGCGGTGGTTCTCTTCCTTCCTCACCGAC
>NW_015389102.1:62863-74939 GCF_001527695.2 Protobothrops mucrosquamatus | reverse complement strand
TTTCCATCAAGCGGGATTGGCCTAGGGGGGGATTTTATAGGGATTTTAAAGGGATTTTATAATTTTTCTAATACAGGTTAATTAATATATATTTTAATTTGGCTTTTAAATATTTATTGTATAGCTCTGTTTTTATTTACCTGTAAGCCGCCCTGAGTCCCTCGGGAGAAGGGCGGGGTATAAATTAAAGTAATAATAAATAATAATAATAATAAATAATAAAAATTAAGAAGCTCTTGAAAGGAGTTATATAAAACACTAAACGTTTTAATGTATTTTTAGTTTTATTGTACCTGGAAAATTAGAGTTCCAAATCATTGCTGCATAACAGTGTTTATTGTAAAAAAAGAAATCATTGTAAGTTTGCTGAGAAGCTTCCACTGTGAGACT
Organism: Protobothrops mucrosquamatus; assembly: GCF_001527695.2. Lineage (NCBI taxonomy): Eukaryota > Metazoa > Chordata > Lepidosauria > Squamata > Viperidae > Protobothrops > Protobothrops mucrosquamatus. The sequence goes on along the minus strand of NW_015389102.1, from coordinate 74,549 downwards.
TCTACATGGCTGGGAGAAAGCAATCAGATGTTCATTGAAGAGTTAAATAAATTTTTTTGCTTTGGAGAACTTTGGTTAATCCAGTTCATTGTGTTTATGAAGCTACAATTTGGTACACTATACATATGCCTGCTGGGTTTATGATTTTAATGCCATCTCCTCTATGAGATTGTTTACAATGATTATAATCAATTTTACCTTTATGTGAATAGATCTAATTTATATTTGGGAAGTATACAGTGAAATATTTCTAAAAAATCCTTTCTTTATTATAAACCTATAAGAAATTTAGAGACCTTTATGACCAATAGTCTATGTTATAGTATCATGTTCTGATATTCTATTATTCTGTAGGTTTCTAGCAAAGCAAATTAGAAATTACCAAGAGTTTAACAATGATTGCAATGAAAAATAAGTTTACTAAAATATTTCATGAAGTACTTCCAATGAACCCTAATAATTCTCCCTAATGATTTGGGGTAAATTTTGCCTTGTGAAATATTCAGTAAAAGACCTTAAAATGTGTATAAAAGTAATGAGCCCATTCTGAAAAGCAGAAAAAAAGAATTCATTGTTTTAGATAAGTGAGATTATTCATATCAACGTTTCCTTAATCAATTTCTTATGTATCCAAGTTATAGCTAAGAGACAGCCTAGATCAGTGGTGGCAAACCTATGGCACACGTGCCAGAGGTGGCACTCGGAGCCCTCTCTGTGGGCACACATGCCCCAGCAGCCCCCCTGGAGGAGAGTTGCCCCCGAGTGCGGCCCACACGAAGCAGCGTGGCCAAGGACATGGCAGCCAGGCAGCGTAGACAAGACTCTGCTCTCACGCCCCATCGCGCACAGTTGATGCTGCAGGGCGCGGGCAGAGGGCGTGGCTGCCATGGTGCTGCTGGGCTGCCTGGGCGATCTGTGGCAGGCCCTGGAGGCAGTGAGTGGCCCTGCGGGCAGGAGGTGTGGGGGATGGGGTCAGAGCGGAGCAGGGGCAGGGCAAGGGGTAGAATGGGGCGGGGCCAGTTTTTGGGCACTCGGTCTCTAAAAGGTTCGCCATCACTGGCCTAGATTGCTTCCTTGAATGGGAAGAGGGGGGCACCATGATTCAGAAAGCAAGGCATTATATATAATACATTTAAAGGTTTGATATTTTCTCAGTGGAAAGCCAGTTTGGTGTAGTGGTTAAGACATCAAGCTAGACGCCAGGAGACTGTGATTTCTAGTTCCACCATAGACACAAAGCCAGCTGGGTGACCTTGGGCTAGTCACTTTCTCTCAATTTTAGGAAAAAGGCCATGTCAGATCACTTCTGAAAAAATCTTACCAAAAAAACTGCAGGGACTTGTTCAGGCAGTCCCTGAGAATCAGGCATGATTGAACAGAAAAAAATATATACTCTTAGTAGCATGTTTCAAAAGGATAATTGATATGATTGAAGATATTTTCAGAGAAATTTGAGTGGTTTAATAATAAAACCACTCATATGCACAAATAGATTGTTGGGAAACTGCAACTCTCAGAATTCCCAGCTTTAATACAACAGGAATCCTCAAACCAGGACTACCTATAATCATGATAGCATTATTTCCTAATTATATTAGAATTTTTCATTTCTTCATTGATTTCTAAAACGGGTCTCACTTCTTGAGGATTTTTAGAAATATATTTTTAAAAGACAACTGAAAATGGCTTCCTTTTCCAACTTCTTCATTGCATTACCGTTCTTACTTTATTTTTACCCCATAGGCAATCAGAATTACATACCCAAGCTCATTTCACATTAAGCTGTTTTTTTTTGGGGGGGGGGGCTTCTCTAAAGCTGCTGATCTTCTCTTTTGCGAATGTCAATTGTTTGTTTTCTATAAAACGTCTCCTCTAGCTTTCCATGGGTGTCAGGGAAAGAGGCAAGTAATAAAACATGCATCATGACACAGCAATGCAATTTCTATCCATTACACACTTGCATGCAGAATTGAGATGCAGTTACAGAATGGTGGAGCTTGTATTATACTGTCATGATACTCATTTTGGCATTATTGTGCCTGTAATCCTTTGCTCCAAAGGATCAGAAATAAAGATCTTTTTATACTGAATAGTTAAAACATTAACTTATAACAACATTGCTCATGTTCAAACAATTCTACATTTTAACTGTCATTTCAGTGATGTCGTGCGATTAGAGAGACCTGAGCTAGAGGAACAAAGAACACAGCTCATTATAAGAATTAATGCTGATAAGAATCAACTGAAAGCAATTGAAGATAAAATTCTAAAAATGCTTTTTACATCAGAAGGGAATATTCTGGACAATGAAGAACTCATCAATACACTTCAAGAATCAAAGGCAGGAGGCATTTTATATCTGTCTGTCTGCTTATCATCTATACATACATACCTATCATCAAATTTAATCATGCTTATAATCAAGGAAATATATTAAGCTTGTAGTTTTCAGTGATTATATTCTAGATGGTTACATTTGAATAATAGGAGTAACGTATTTGACATTGTGCATATTACAAAGTGGAAATACTTTCATTTTTCATAAAGAAATAGGTTCTATTCCTGAATTTTCTGCAAACAACGAAATATGAAAAAAGATAACACGTAAAAACCTCTTGTTTATACCAAGATCACAAATCAGTTTACTAGGCCTTACATTACAGGGACATCATTAGATTTACAACATTTAGAAACATCAATAGCCAGCAACTATTTCAGTTCATGGTCCTAATATAAATAATCTCTTTCATATATAAAGCCAATTTAGAGCAATTAATCCACCATAGAAACAGTCTCCAATTATATCCTACTAATCTTTTACAATATGAGAAAAATTACATACTGTAACTGAGTATGGTTTCAGTCCATTGAACACTTAAAAGTGATGTACAAAAAAATAAGTATTCTTTTCAATATAAAATTTTATTATTTTTTCATCATAAAAAAAATCACAAATACTACACAGTGCTATATAAAAAAAAAAAACCCCACCCCCCCGGACTTCCCAAACCTAATCCCAGGATAATATTCAAATATAAGTAAACAAATATTAGTATCTCTAACTCCACAAAGTATATTATTCTACATGAGTAGGTAAAATATATAAAAGAAAAGAAAATTTTTTCTAAAAACCTAAATTATATTCCACCACTCTATGCTTCTTTTGAATATAAACAATCCATCTTCTCCATATTAATAAAAATTGTTCATTTGAGTAATTCTTCAAATAAGCCGAGATCTTTGCCATCTCAGNTCATTGTTGTGAGGTGTGAAAAAAGTATCATATTTATTCATTAATTAGATAAAACAAAGTAGTGGAAACCTAATATTTATCAGTAACAGAAGAATGTGTTTCACTGAAATGTGGTTGTGTGCTGATAAGCATTACAAAAGAACCTACTAATGTTCTAAAGTATGGTAGTATCAATCTATCCAATGAGTTCTGATTAATTTATTAATTAAAATCTCCTCTGTGCTCAAGGATCCAGCATAGAGATGCTGATTACTGTATCTCTGTGAATTTCACTGTTCTTTCCAGCTTCCATTCAGATGGTTGTTTCTGGAGAATACTAGCTCTGCCCTTTTTTATTTTATTATATTTTATTGTCTCTGGTGCTTTGTATTGTGGAGAGGAGCAGAAAGGTGTGAAACTTGCATTTGCATAGATCAAAACAAATCACACCTTCATCCTATCACTATAAGTACAACTAAGGAAAAAGTCCAGCTTAAAACAACTATCATTACCAGCCTGCCATTATCAACTCAACTAACATGCTATCTTTTTGTAAAAACTAAAGAAACCTATATGGGGCTTAAAGTGAGGTTCCCACTTGTGGGAGAACAAAATAGATGGCAACAAATGTTTTCTATTGAGTAAACATTTTTCTCCTTCCTCTCCCTCCTTCCTTGACACTTAGATGCCAAACAAGAAACTAAGAAATATTCCTCCTCAACTCAATTTTTAGTACCAAAGTTTTAATGCATAGCAAGCACGGTTTTTTTAAATAATTGGGAAAATTGATAGTAGGAAGATAAGTATGAAAGCACTTGCTGATATCTGGATCAACTGTCATGGTTCTGACAGACAGAGACGAATAAAGCAGAACTCCAAGGCTTGCAAATTCCTCAAAAAACATGTTTATTAGTTATAAAGTATCAGCACGGTCAAGAGTGAAACCAAGTCTGAGTACACAAGTAACAATTTTCCAATACAAAGTTAAATGTCCCGTCCATAAAAGCTATGCAAGCAACTACTTTCCCCAATATTAAGGTGACCAATTGTCCTCCTTTAGGGAGGACAGTCCTTCTTTTGTACTCATTTAAATAATAATTAGTAGGCATGTAAGCATAATTACAATATAAAATGTTATTGTTACAAATGTTTTTTATTATGCATTTATCATATTATAGTGTATTCTGTATTGTTGCAATGAATAAAATGTGTCCTCCTTCTCATTGTAAAAAAGTTGGTCACCTTACCAATATGATTATTTGCCACGCTTTTTATGCAATGCCCAGTCCCTAGTCTCGGAAGCAGCTTTTTATGCAACGCCCAGTCCCTAGTCTTGGGAGCATCCGATGACCTTGATTCCCACGGGACAAAAGATTATTTTGACTAATGAAGCACTTGGGCAATCCCCGTCCCTCCGTTCTATGTGGCAACTTAGAATGAGAAGGAAAATAACTGCAGCCATGCTCATTTGTAGAGATGACATTTAAGAAGCTCTTGAAAGGAGTTATATAAAACACTAAACATTTTAATGTATTTTTAGTTTTATTGTACCTGGAAAATTAAGTTCCAAATCATTGCTGCATAACAGTGTTTATTGTAAAAAAAGAAATCATTGCGAGAAGCTTCCACTGTGAGACTTCTACATGGCTGGGAGAAAGCAATCAGACGTTCATTGAAGAGTTAAATAAAAAAATTTGCTTTGGAGAACTTTGGTTAATCCAGTTCATTGTATTTATGAAGCTACAATTTGGTACACTATACATATGCCTGCTGGGTTTATGATTCTAATGCCATCTCCTCTATAAGATTGTTTACAATGATTGTAATCAATTTTACCTTTATGTGAGTAGATCTAATTTATATTTGGGAAGTATACAGTGAAATATTTCTAAAAAATCCTTTCTTTATTATAAACCTATAAGAAATTTAGAGACCTTTATGACCAATAGTCTATGTTATAGTATCATGTTCTGATATTCTATTATTCTGTAGGTTTCTAGCAAAGCAAATTAGAAATTACCAAGAGTTTAACAATGATTGCAATTAAAAATAAGTTTACTAAAATATTTCATGAAGTACTTCCAATGAACCCTAATAATTCTCCCTAATGATTTGGGGTAAATTTTGCCTTGTGAAATATTCAGTAAAAGACCTTAAAATATGTATAAAAGTAATGAGCCCGTTCTGAAAAGCAGAAAAAAAAGAATTCATTATTTCCTAATTATATTAGAATTTTTCATTTCTTCATTGATTTCTAAAACGGGTCTCACTTCTTGAGGATTTTTAGAAATATATTTTTAAAAGACAACTGAAAATGGCTTCCTTTTCCAACTTCTTCATTGCATTACCGTTCTTACTTTATTTTTACCCCATAGGCAATCAGAATTACATACCCAAGCTCATTTCACATTAAGCTGTGTTTTTTTTTTTGAAGGGGGGGGGCTTCTCTAAAGCTGCTGATCTTCTCTTTTGCGAATGTCAATTGTTTGTTTTCTATAAAACGTCTCCTCTAGCTTTCCCTGGGTGTCAGGGAAAGAGGCAAGTAATAAAACATGCATCATGACACAGCAATGCAATTTCTATCCATTACACACTTGCATGCAGAATTGAGATGCACTTACAGAATGGTGGAGCTTGTATTATACTATCATGATACTCATTTTGGCATTATTGTGGCTGTAATCCTTTGCTCCAAAGGATCGGAAATAAAGATCTTTTTATACTGAATAATAGTTAAAACATTAACTTATAACAACATTGCTCATGTTCAAACAATTCTACATTTTAACTGTCATTTCAGTGATGTCGTGCGATTAGAGAGACCTGAGCTAGAGGAACAAAGAACACAGCTCATTATAAGAATTAATGCTGATAAGAATCAACTGAAAGCAATTGAAGATAAAATTCTAAAAATGCTTTTTACATCAGAAGGGAATATTCTGGACAATGAAGAACTCATCAATACACTTCAAGAATCAAAGGCAGGAGGCATTTTATATCTGTCTGTCTGCTTATCATCTATACATACATACCTATCATCAAATTTAATCATGCTTATAATCAAGGAAATATATTAAGCTTGTAGTTTTCAGTGATTATATTCTAGATGGTTACATTTGAATAATAGGAGTAATGTATTTGACATTGTGCATATTACAAAGTGGAAATACTTTCATTTTTCATAAAGAAATAGGTTCTATTCCTGAATTTTCTGCAAACAACGAAATATGAAAAAAGATAACACGTAAAAACCTCTTGTTTATACCAAGATCACAAATCAGTTTACTAGGCCTTACATTACAGGGACATCATTAGATTTACAACATTTAGAAACATCAATAGCCAGCAACTATTTCAGTTCATGGTCCTAATATAAATAATCTCCTTCATATATAAAACCAATTTAGAGCAATTAATCCACCATAGAAACAGTCTCCAATTATATCCTACTAATCCTTTACAATATGAGAAAAATTACATACTGTAACTGAGTATGGTTTCAGTCCATTGAACACTTAAAAGTGATGTACAAAAAAATAAGTATTCTTATTGTTATTATCCGTGTCTTTTCAAATGGTACAGCAGGATTTTGTGAAAAAAATGTTCCATGTTTAAAATGAGAGTATTATAATGATTAGAAGCAATATTAGGAGCAAGAAGACTCAGTTTTATAGTTACCCTCAGCCATGGGTGACTTTGGGTCTGTTACTCTCAAACCTATTATTTAGCGACTGTGTGGGAGAAAATTGGAGGAGGCCATTTTATGTATGCTGCTCTGAGAAATTGAGGTGGGGGGAGAATATAAGTCAGGGGTGACAAACTCATAACGTCACGTGACGTGACACGATGTATCACGACTTTTTTTTCCATTGCCAGCAATGGGGTGGGCACGGTTTCGCCATGATGCATCTGGCCCGCAGGCCGGCAGTTTGACACCCCTGATATAAGTCAAATAAAATTTAAATTTGTGCTTTTAGGTCACATCTGGTGCCATTAAAATAAGGCTTGTAGAGGCAGAAACTACAGAAGAAAAGATAAATGTTGCTCGTGAAAAATATCGCCCTGTTGCTACTCGAGGATCAGTTATGTATTTTGTAATTGCAAGTCTTTCTGATATTGATCCAATGTATCAGTTTTCTTTAAAATATTTCAAACAGGTTGGTAACTTTTCTTTCAATTGCATGTTTCCATTAGCTATTTTTTTTCTCATTAAAAACAGACATAACATAGGCAATTCCCTCCATGTCATTGACTTTGAAACTAATTGCTAACATGATTTGCAATATGACTTGCTTTATTGCTGATTGAGGTAACTACAGATAAAGTTGATTGCCTCATTTGTTAGATCCTGGTCTTTCTATAAGATAAATTGTCAGAAGAATTGTATAGCATACAATACTAATTAGGGATTGCCACAAAGAAGAGGGGGTCAACCTATACTCCAAAGCACCTGAAGGCAGAAAAAGAAGCAATGGATAAAAACTAATCAAGGACAGAACCAACCTAGAAATAGGGAGAACTTTCCTGACAGAACAATTATTCGGCAGAAAGCTTGCATTCAGAAATTGTGGAAATTCCATCACTGTAGGTTTTAAGAAGAGATTGGACAACCATTTATCTGAAATGGTATAGGGTCTCTTGATCAGGGGTTGGACTAGAAGACCTCCAAGGTCCCTTTCAACTCTGTCATTCTGTTATTCTATATACTAGCATTTGGAGTCAGCCAGTACGCAAATTTAAATTTAAATTAGTTGGTCCCCTGCTTTGGGCCATTGTCTCTCAGCCCAACTCACCTACAATATTGTCATTGTGGAGAAAATAAGAGAGGGAAGGAGCATTGGGTATGTTCACCACTTCAATTTATTTATAAAAAGAATAAAGGCCAGATAACAAAAGTCTTTAAAATCTAAATTAATATTCTGCTTTTATTTCAGGACCTCGCTTTCCCTATCCTCTTTAATGCTCGTTTTCTTTTCCTTTTTCTTTGTAGCTATTTAATGTGACAATTGAAACTTCTGAAAAAAATGATGTTCTGCAGTTGCGATTAGCTATCCTACTAAGTCAGACTCTCTATGCAACTTACACTAATGTTTCCCGAGGCCTTTTTGAACAGCACAAACTCATCTACAGCTTCATGCTGTGCATTGAAATCATGCGGCAGAAAGAAGAACTTACAGACCTTGAATGGAATTTTTTCCTGCGTGGAGCTGCTGGTTTGGATAAGGTATTGGGAGAATGATTTTAATAATTAGTGAGATTTCAAATTTCTATTTTTAGTCATTGTAAACAAGAGGTTAGCATTCCAACTTCTCACTGAGAATTTAAGAAATTCAAGAAAAACAAAACATCCTTAACACAAACGGTTGCCAATAGTTCTTGTTGTTAGGAGATAGTTTTGTGCTGTTTGTTTCATTGAATCTACTTTTATTAGTCAACAACCAAAATAAATTTCCTACCTGTCTGTCTACCAAACACCCTTGCAGCTATAAGAAACAATGAACAGAGCTACAACCGTTCAAGATACAGCCAAGTATAATGTCAGTAAACAAGGAAAGGCTCGGGCAGCGCTAGGCCGAGATTTTCCTTTGCTGTAGGTATTAGCCTTCAATTCAACTTAACTTTGAAATGCCCAGAAAGGTGCTATTCCTTTTGGTGTTTTAGAGTCCATAAAGGGGAAGAAACAGAAAAAGAACAGCAAAAATAGAAAAACTCTAAAAAAAAAGTACAGAGAGTCCTCAACCAGAATATCTGCTGCTAAGCAAGGCAATTGTTAAGTAGTTGAACCTAATTTTATTACCTTTTTTGCCACAATTATTAAGCGACTCATTATGGTTGTTAAGTGAATCATGCAGTCATTAAGTGAATCTGACTTCCCCCATTGACTTTGTCAGAAGCTGGCTGAGAAGGTTGCAAATGGCAATCATGTGATCCTGGAATGCTGCAACTGTCATAAATACATGCTGGTTGCCAAATGCCTCAATATTGATGTGACAGTCTAAACGCAAGGAGCAGTCATAAGACACCCATACTGTTATCATTAAGTAGCTGATCAGAGATCTGATATTAAGGTTTGATCAGAAAACTAGGCAATACAGTAATTATGTCATGCTTTGGATTTTCTTCAACTGTATTCATATTTTACTTAGGTGTGTAATATATTCTCTATATAACTTTTGCCCATTTTACGTGACATATCTATCATCTTTGTAACAGGAACGGCCTGCCAAACCTCACATTCCATGGCTGGAAGAAAATACGTGGTTTATGTGCTGTGACTTAGAAGAAACACTTCCAAGTTTTGAGGGCATTCAGAAAGACATATTGCTCAAGCCCATTTTCATTAAACTAGGTAACATATTTCTGAAAAGGGATTGTAAAACGTTTATACAAGAAATGGTTTTATGCTTTTCCTGCATTAATTGGACTCTTCTCAAATAATTAAATTCTCTTTTTAATACTTACTGTGTATATTTTTAATTGTATTTTCTAACGGTTGATGAAAGTTAGTTAGTTAGTTAAGAAAAGAAGAAAAGACAACCATTTGTTTGAAATGGTATAGCATTTCCTGCCTGAGCAGGGGTTGGACTAGAACAGAGGTCCCCAACCTTTTGGGCACCAGGGACCGGTTCCGTGGAGAGAGGTTTATCCACGGACCGGAGGGTGCGTGGTTTTGTGTGCTGCCTGCATCTCGCAGATGGGGCTTTGTTTGTGTGGCCCGGTTGCTGGCATGCCATGGCCCAGTACTGGTCCACGGATCAGGGGTTGGGGATCCCTGGAGTAGAAGACCTCCAAGCTCCCTTCCAATTCTGTTATTCTGTTAGTTGCTATAAAGATCTTGTTTTCCAAACTAGACAGCATAGGAGGGAGAAGTGCTTAAAGGTGTTCTTCCTGGCTAGTTAGTTTGATCTACTCCAAACCTCTCCCAAAGGGGAGAATTATAGTCATGTAAAGCAAGTTCAGCTGCCACTTCATTTTATGTTTTAAACTTTCACATTGGAGAAATTTGCATAAGAAAGAACGATATCAGAGAAGCTTGCATTGGGAAATACAAATGGTAAGGAAAGTATTTTAATCATACACAAAGTTGTTGTTTTTGTTTATATATTTGTTTTTTGGAGACTTATTTAAAAAAGATTAAACTTGTGGGATTCAGTTTAGTGTTGCTGTCTGCAATGGCAGACTGCATTTTAGTGAATCCACTGTGTGAGAGATCTATATTAAATTTCTCTTTAAGTTCCCTAATGACAGCCTCAACAGCTAAAACCTTCTTTATCTACTGACATTTGCATAATTGGAGCCTCTTCCTTTGTCAGCAAATACTCCCATTAAGGCAGTATCCTGGCTGTCTGCAAGCCATGGTTTGCAAATCAAGAGGCAATTTGGGGGGATGTATGTGTGAAATCACTCCTATTTTTCCATTCCTCTTTGTTGTTTTTATAATCTTTTTAAATGCCAGTTTCTAATAATAGCTCTCGCAACATCTTCCAATAAAGTTAAAAACACAATAACCCTGATAATATTCCCAAATACTGCTTCTGTTCTTTCTTTGTCCTGTGTAATAGTGCTATGTTTAAACTAATTATATATCACAGTAATTAGAGTTGATGGCAACCAGGATTTAAAATTAGGGTTTGAAATCATGCTAAATGAAATTAGAATCAGATCAGGAAAAAGAACAACATGAGTAAAGCAGGCAAATTAAACATCCAGTGCATTTTCCCCAGAAGATATTTTGGTAATATCTCATTTTTTGCAGAGTAAAGGGAATAAATTTCCATTAGAATTAAGATTTTCTTCATCTTTTCTTTTCTTTTTTATAATATTTTATTAGTTTTCTAATTTTACAATTAAATATTTAAAAAGCAACGTGGTGGCTGCGTTAATCAATAGTTCAATAACCTACATAAATCTTTAGTACAAATCTCAAGTTACAACATCAGATATTTCCTCTCTTTTTCCCTTAATATCTACTATCTCATATTAGACTAATATAGTTCTTCTTATTATCAACTAAGTAAAAACATCATTATTACATGTATCAATAATTTTTAGCTCATACATATCTTAATTGTGTTTACATTTAATCCTTATATACAATCAATGTCCTGTTGTTGCTTTTTTCCCAAGCTTTAATTTCACATCCATATTCAAATTAATATTTGATATTTATAATTTCCAAGCTTTATGTAACCAAAGTTTCCCTTATCTCAACTTCTTTTTTCCCCTTTTCATAACAAAATCTAACATTCTAAATACATATCTTATCTATTTGAGTATAGTCTTGTTTTGTTTTCTAAAAATTATCTATTTTCCACCATATTAAACCATCTAATTAATAATACAGTATCCCCTTTAATAAATCAAAACCATTATATGTATTATCTGGGTTAACCAATAAATCAGTAATATTCATAAACTTTTTCGTTTGGGTCTAATTTTTAAAAGTTCAAATAC